>NC_138154.1:4634280-4739280 GCF_964199315.1 Orbicella franksi | reverse complement strand
AAGCTCAGATATTCATCAAAATATTTTGCACAAATTTACAGAGACCAGTATGGAACCACCATGTTGGTGTACCTCCGTGGTACACCTACATTGCGGCCAGAAAATATTGTAAACATCTGGAACTTACTTTGGCTATCTAGGCGACTGATTATCTGTACTGAACAAACAAGCATTTACATAAGCACTTTTCCTAATACTTTAACTTCTAAATGGGCTAAAAATCTTGAGATAAGTGTGATTTCGACAACCGCGTTCGTAGGTCTATGTCACGCATCGCCATAACTATGAAATTCAAAATGTCTCGCTTGCTTGAGAAACACAAATAAAGACAAAGGCTAAGGAAAATAGACTGAAATGTTTATAGGTTGATATAAAGACTTTGACTCATTTCACACCCTAAAGACTTGCAAACGAGTAATAAGCTATTCATTGATTCCAAGAAATGCAATCAAAAGAAGAATAGCTTAAGCACATCAATTCGATTGAATTTCATACAACTTCAAATGCAGAACAGTTAGCTCAATTGCAATATAGCTATTGCTTCTCAGTATAACGACTGCCTGGGTACACGCAGCAAAGCGTCTAGTTACAGCTTTAAAATTTATACTTGAATAATTTCAGTACTGTTTCAACTCCAGTCTTTTGGTAAACTCAGCATTTTTATCTGAACAACCAAGGCTTTACGGACGGGTATAACACAATAGAAAACACAATGGAAAAGTCCAGTATTTTCCTGTGTATTTATAATGAACAAGTTGAGGTCCCCTCTATAAACTGTTGTTGATACATTGAGTGATGTTGATATGTCTTGTTTGTAAGGTAGAAAAGAACTTTGGTAGACCAAAGTAATGCTGAAGAGGTTTGATGAATGGCTTGATTGAAACCCTGCAGGTACTAGGTAGTGCCACTCGTCCCTTTTTAGTGTAAAAGTTAAACATATCTTTTAGAATTACCCACCAGTCGGTTCAACAAATATCATCTGTTTTCAAACTGCAATAGTATGTTTGTCAGGGTTTAAATAAAGAAGGGAAATGTGAAGTTTCTCATTAGCGGTTTATTTATTTCTTGCCTTAACTGCATCTGTAAGAGAGACCAAAAAGTTCCCGAGTTAGTGGCTTTAATATTCTGCAAAATGTAAATTTGTGACAAAAGAAACCAGGAAAGTGCTCAAATATCACTGTAGACTCTGTGGCACCTAGTGAAAGCGCAAATTAATTTAATCAGTCTTTGAGGAGACTCATTCATTGATGCAGGATAATATTGGCCAAGTAGCGCTGTTTACCTTCAGTACTTCTCATTGAAATGCTTCCCAGTGGTATCAATCAATATTGTTGCGTGTTAATTTTGAATTGTTTTATTGTTAACAACAAAGGTGGCAACAGAAAAATAAAGTGATATTCCGTGACTATGTGATAACTAAATTAGTTCTTGTTCATCTGTAATAAGAAACTTTGCGTTTTGAGAAAAAACAAAACTGTTTCTCTTCCATTTCTTCATCAGATAATTAACTTTCTTTCATTTATTCCCCAAAACAAGCTCATCTTCCGTGTGTTTTGGAGAAGACAAGAATTTCATGTTACATAACTTTGTGAGGAAAACAAAAGTATCAAGTTACAAAGTTGGCGGGAAGAGCTAAATTGTCACGTTTGTTCAATGTATTATTGAATTTAAAATGAACGAAAATCATCTTAATACAGCAGAGTAAAATTTAAAAGCTGTTGTGACAAACAGTAATTGTACGTAATTTTCGGACCTTGAATGAAAATACAACCTTGAAACGTACTCACTGCTAAGGGGAAAAGCCCTACTAGTCTACTATCTGAGATTGTCTCACTAGTTGTATGACTTAGTAACCAAACTACAAATACTACGAAAACTATGAGTACTGGTTACTAATGACTCCACGTGCTTTATGAAGTTTAGTATTTGGAGAGTAATGTGGTTGAGACCTTGTTAAAAATGACAACTTAAGACACTCAAGTATGTTTGGTTATCTTGTTTACCAGTTGTTTCAGTTTGATTGGTCCTTTTGTGGTTGCTAGCAACAAACAAAACAAAAGTACTTGTTTACAGTCTAGTAATTGGTGCACACAAGTAACAAGAAAAGCAAACCATTGGTTACAGTATACAATTGGCCCACGCTTGCAACCGACAAGGCTACGCAAGACAAGGAAAACAACAGTGTTTGCCAGATTACCTAGCTATCATGATAGTTCAATGGAAATGAAACTGGAACATGTAATAAACAACAGCTCTGTAAGGACGAAATGTATGCCCCACAAATAAGGACATACGCAAGTAAGCATCTTCAGTATATTTGTATTTAAACCACTTGAACTTTGTTATTTGAAACTTAACTGTTGTCAAAAAAGTGCCCTGCCAGCTGACCAAACATGAACACAATATTTGAACTGGTTTTGTAACCTTGGTTTTAGAGCATATTTTACGCAATTGTTATGCTGATTAGTATCAGTTATGGGACTCTCTGGTTGGCTCTGTGTGTATGACTTACGTATGAGTCGAGTGTGATTTTTTGGGGTGACTTTTAGTTAATAAAAGGTTGACTTGTAAGCGGTTGAATATGGTATGAGAAGCGCAAACACCCTCACTAGCATTGTAATATACAATGTAATGAAGGATATTTACTGGATATACAAAAGGTCTAGAATTGAGTGCCAGAGCATTGGCACTCCAATAATTTAACTCGGAAATAGCTTCAGTAGTAAGAATAAACATGGCATTCCAATAAGCGCTGCTGGCAATAACAGAATGCAGTGTTTTCGTCATAATTTTGCAAATATGACCAAAAACAAGCACACAGGAAATGATTCACCCAGTAAACTGGGCCAGAATCCTTGGAGTAACTATGCAAGAACTAGAATCCTCTCCAATGGATGCCAGCAAAACTGATATCTTATCTTCAGGAATAAACAATAAACCCCAGGAAAAATCCCAATGAAAATCAAGCCAGGGAAGTAACTTAACAGGGATTCACATACATTTATCCTTATAATCAAATGGTATGTAAAATATGCTTAGAGACACCAATATTTTGAAATATTAGCTTTAAGCCTACCCTTAACGATAACCTGACTATAGCCTTCAAAATATTCAGCAAAGTTAGAATCAAGAGAAATGTGATCCATCAAAGCCAAAGTGAGAGTACTTATCTGGACCCAATCTTGCAAGAACATTTGCCAAATCAGATGGTGGTTGACTTTGTGGACACCGCTCTGATGCCAGTGTTGGTGAAACTACCTCTTGTCTTCTAGAATAGGGGGCAGGCTGGCAAATTAGCCCAGTGTCCATGTGTATGCTGATTGCAGCTAAAGGAGATGTCAGAAGGCTGGACTTGTATGGCATGAAAAGGCTGAGAAACATTGGAGTGAGGAGAAAGTGGAAGAGATGCAGCAGAAGCAGAAGATCCGGGAAATGTGTGTAGCTTAAAAATATTGGGATTTGGGAACATTTCACAACCTTTAACCACAAGGTTTGGCTGACTTCTGTTTGACCTTGGCAAATGCATGTCACTCAGCTGCTCGAAGCTTCTCATCTTCAGAATCTTCAGCAAGCTCATCAGACTCATATTCCTCAACTGAGCCCAGCCAGTGGGACTTTTCTCAGCAAAGTGGATCAACTTTAATGTGCTTCTCAAGGTTAGACTTGGCCTTTTGGAGATGTCCTTGAACTGCCAGCAGGTTTCTGTCAGACAAATTAGAGATAGCCAGATCAAGGCAGTCAAGGACCTGTGAATTTAACTCAAATTGGATTCTGCTTCCTTTAAATTGAAGTGAACTAGCGGTCTTAGTTCATGCCAAGTCTCAACCTCCCATTTGTCCAAGGAGCACTTGAAATCACCAAAAGTTGTCTGTAACTTTGCATCAAGGAGGGAAGAAATTAGCAAAATTGTGTCAGAATTAGAAATGTTTATCAACTGAGGTTGGAATGATGCAGTCTCTGGCGGTGGATGAAGCATAGCATGAAAGTGTAAGAACGGTGGTCTAAGAAGGTATATTCATTAAAATAACAAACTAACATTTTCCATTTTGCTTGCTTCCAGTTGGAACTCTCCAAAAGAATTGCTAAATTGTGGTGCTAATAGAAACCAGGCACACCAGTTTTCTTTTGTTAATTGGGTACATTTCATGTGCATGGATGGATTTGATTAGGCAAAATTAACTTGTGAGCTTTCCATTTGACACTTCAGTTATTCTGATGAACAATCATTAAAGTGTGCTACTACCATGTATGCTGCCAAATCAGTCCAATGATCACTTCTTTTTAATTTCAGGTACCACCACATAAACATTTTGATAGAAGACTTTTCTCACTCAGGGTTCAAAGATTGGTAATATGGCATTAGCTTCTGCCTTTGAAAGTGGATCTTTGAGAGTATAATCTGCTGTTACTGAGATCATCTCTCTGGAAACCAAACCACGAAGTTCCCCCTCAGGACAGAGATCATAGTTTGAACTGTCATCAGTTGACTTGCTGTGGTGTCAAATAGCCATTATTGCATTCTGCATTGCATCAAGACTGTACTTGTTCTTTTTGATGGTCTTTCTGTGATAAACTCTTATCAATACGTTTGTCTGTCAGGCTCCCCTTTCCTCCAATATGTCTACCATAACCCAAAAGGCTTTCTGAGCCTCTTTAGGGAATGAAGGCCTGAACCTAAGCACGTTTGCACATGGCCCACACATTCAAGTTTTTCTACCACAGCATCACCATATACAGGCTTTTCAACTAAGAGTTTGTGGGCCTTGCTGTCATGATCTCCTTAAAATGATCTCCTAAAAATCCCAAATTGCGCAAACCATGCTGTTTGACTGACCTTTCAAAAATGTTCGGTAAGCCATTAGCATCCATTGACTCTGAGGATCCGCCAAAGTTAGTATGGCATTTATGTTGATGTTGTATCACTCACTAATGTAATAAGAATCAATCACTTACGTAATACTAAGCACTAATGTAACAAAATACAAAAAGATAAACTCAGAAAATTTGCTCAAAATTAAAATACTTTGTAATTACATTTGCAATGTCATGCAAATACTTTTGCTTGAATAGAGTCTGACTGGACACTGAGAGATGGTGTTAGCTCTCTAATTAGCAGCATTTCATGAGCTAAACAATTGTACTTATTCTTGCACTTCCTGAGAGTGGAAAAATATCTGTACAGGTCTTTCGGAACAATACACATCTGACAGGAATTCCATGCCTAGTATGGCAGAATCTTCAATGTCTGCTATCAACACGCTAATGTTAACATCTTGACTTCCAATTTTCACTAACAACCTACCAGAGCCGTATGTACTGGTTTTACAGCCATCTGCTACAGACACTTGTGAACCATCTTCATGCAAGGGAAACTTCAAACTCTCAGGCAACCTGTTGTAGCACTCATAGGATAAGATATTTCTCATTGCACCCGTGTCCACCAGCCAAACAAGCTTACACTGTCCAATAAAACCAATAACATAAAGTCCATATGACCGGGATTTCTGATCAGGCAGCACGGTCATTCCTCCATCACAATTGCTAACAACAGTGTCATTAACTTTAAGCCCTTGTAAGTGGTTGCTCAGGCATCCTCTGGGGCCCTTGGGGACACCCTCCTCCCGTTTCCCGGAGGCTGGGTAGATTCCAGTCTTGCTCTGTATCTGGGGCATTGTTTTCTTAAGTGTCCACTCTCTCCACAAATCCAACATTCCCACCTTCCCCTGGGGGGTCCCTGTGGCTGCTGTTGTTTGGCCAGAAACTGATTTAACTGGGCAATGATGTTTGCCTGGGCTTCTAATTGGTGTTGCTGCTTGTCTATTTTGTGCTTAAGCCCATCAACTTTCATTTGTAATTGTGTTCGTTCGGTTTCCATGGCTCTAACTTTAGTATCAGCCCACCTGAAAGAATTATTACTATCTAACAGTCTGAGGGATTCTAGTTCTCTTGCGAGGGAAAGGGTGTCATCAAGTGTGTTGGGTTTCTCCCGCTTAAGGTACAACCAGTCATCTTTGTCATTTAAAGCATCAATAAAATGTTGTACAGCAAAGCGTTCCTGCACAGGAGTACCTAGATCCTGATTTGCTAAGTCTACCATTGAACGAATATCAGTAGGTAGCATTTGTAGACTCTCACCTTCAAACTGCTGGCGATTCAACAGTCTAGTCTGATGTAATTCCGCTTGTTTTTCAACACCGAAGCGTAGTTGCAACCTTTCCACAATTTTGGCGTACTGTCAGCCCTCTGAGTCTGTTAAACCACTCAATAACTTTCGGCTTTTGCCACGTAGACTTGCTGCCAAAAACATCGCCTTTTCCTCCTTGGTTCAACCGTTTATATACCGGTTGACCTGCTGATGTTGCGAGCGGTGTTGTTGGCTCAGCGAATAATAATAATAATAATAATAATAATAATAATAATAATAATAATAATAATATTTCTAAAGCGCCCTTTCCCAAGGGTCCAAAGGTGCTATTTACAAGGTTAAAAATTCATATTACGAAAAGAAGTAAAAAGCTAGAAGATAAATTAAAATAAATAACTACAATAAAATTTTCAATTTAAAAAGGCACGCTTAAAAAAGTGTTTTCAGCTCTCTTTTAAATGTCCAGCGATTCTGCGTCCTTAACATGTTGTGGGAGACTGTTCCAAAGCAACGCTGCAGCAACAGAGAAAGCACGGCGGCCATAACTATTTAGTTTGAAGCCAGGCGTAACGAGTAAATTTGTTTCTGCAGATCTTAGATAACGTCCCAGAATGTAGCTGTCAAGGAGATCCTCAATATAAGCAGGAGCTAGGCCATGGAGAGTCTTGTAGGTAATGATGAGTATTTTAAATTCGATTCTGAGATCTATTGGGAGTCAGTGGAGACTCATAAGAACCGGTGTAATATGACAGAACTTTGGTGAGAGAGAAACAATTCGAGCAGCAGTGTTCTGCACACGTTGGAGCTGTTTAGTCACGTGTTTGGGTAAACCATATAGTAACGAATTACAGTAGTCAAGCTTTGATGTAATGAGAGCGTGAACAAGAAGCTGGGCTGCATCAAAGGTAAGATATTTACAAATGACGCTGATTTTACGGAGATGATAGAATACCGATTTGCACATTGCTGTCACCTGAGGAACCATACTCATATTCGTCTAAGATAACTCCGATGTTGCCTGCTTTTGGTGAAGTCAGCACTCTCTCATCACAGATATCAAGATTTAACAAAGGAGGTCGAGTACAGTGTACAGATGATATCGAAAGAAGCTCAGTTTTCTCTCTGTTTAATTTTAACTTATTAAGAAGCATCCAGGTATCAATTTCTTGTACACAGGCTTCCAACTTACTTTTGCTCACTTCCATCTCATTAAGGGATGACGTCTCAAAAGTTACATAGCTGCATATCAGCATAAAAATGAAAACTTAACCCGTGTTTATTGGCGATGTCACTCAGTGGAGAAGTGTACAGGGAGTATAACAGCGGACCCAGGACAGATCCCTGGGGTACACCAAACTGCAGAACATGACGCTCAGACATCGAACCATTGACATTCACAAATTGAGTGCGGTCCCTCAAGTACGACCGAAACCATTCCAATGCCGTACCACCAATTCCAAATTGAGAAGAAAGGCGCGAAAGTAAAATACAGTGATCAACAGTGTCAAATGCTGCCGAAAGATCAAGGAGTAGCAAAATCACTGATCTTTTGTGGTCTAACGCCATAGCAATATCATTATGAACACGGATTAAGGCTGTGTCAGTACTGTGTAGTTTTCTGTACGCTGACTGATAAATGACGTTAAGATTATTGGCATCTAAATAAGCAGTAAGCTGCTTGGCAACACATTTCTCGATAATTTTAGACAGAAAACTTAAGTTCGAAATTGGCCTAAAATTCTTGAATTCATCTGAGCTTAAAGCTTGCTTCTTGAGCAGTGGTTTGACGCTGGCCACTTTAAGATCAGTAGGAAGTCTACCAGATTCCATTGAAAGGTTGACAATCTTGGTTATCACTGGTCGAACAGTGGTAAAGCAGTCCTTCATGATAGAACCAGGAATAGGGTCTGGATTACAAGACTTTAAATAAATAGATCCAACAATTGCCATAAGTTCAGTCAATGAGACACTTGCAAAGGTAGTAAATTGACATTCAGCAGCATCGTCTCTGAACTCAAGAACATTGTCAGGTCGATTAAGGTCTTCACGAATTCTCCTGATTTTATTGTCAAAGAACGCAATAAACTCCTGTGCTAATGATGTGGTACTCTCATGTTGCGGAAACCTGGTTTCTGGGTGCTGGTGAAGCAATTTCGAAAAAGTCGAAAGCAATTTTCTCAAATCACATTGGTTTTCAGTGACCAATCTAGAGTAATAATTCAATCTTGATGATGACAACATATTGTTTACAGCGTGACACTGTCAAACAAAATTATTATGATCAGAAGCTGACCAAGTCACATGCCATTGCCTTTCTAGTCTCCTTCGCTTTCTTTTTTCAGTTGATTTCCTCCGTATACCAAGGAGCAGCAGGGCGAATAGTGATGACGTGTCTTTTGACTGGAGCATGTTTGTTCAGGATAGAAACCAATGCAGAGTTGTAGAAAGCAACTAATTGATGAAGATCATCCAGTGGATGCAACAAAAGTGATGAATTGGGAAGTTCATCACAAAATATTCCAGTGTCTATGGTCTTTAGCTTGCAAAATTTAATTTGTTTTCTTTCAAAGCTAGGTTTGGCTATCGATATATCACAATGAACAACAAAATGATCAGATAGTGCAGGATCACAAACTGAAATGTTAAGGGCTAGAGGCTCATCTCTCGTGATTAAAAGGTCTAAAGTGTGACCAGCACTGTGCGTTGGCTTATTAACATGCTGCTTTCAATTTAGTGATCCAAGCAGATTGCAAAAATCAGATGAGGCTTTGCCGCCAGCATCATCAATACGATAATTAAAATCACCAGCAACTAGAAGATGCGAAGAGTCTGTGATATATTGCTCCATTAGGCGGCCAAAATCATCAAGAAACATTGAACAATTGCAAGAAGGAGGGCGATAATTAACCAGGACAGGAAATTCCGGAGAGGAAGCAAACATGATCAGCAAGTCAATAAACTCAAAGGAAGTAAAATCACGAGTTCTTCCAGTTGACTCCTTCACATGAAGTCCATTCTTGATAAGAATACCCACACCGCCACCATTACCAAGTTGTCTGGGCACATGGTTAAACGAATATCCATCAGGAGTTAAATCCCCAATTATTTGATCATCGCGATCAGGATGGAGCCAAGTTTCAGTGAGAGCAAAAATATCAATATTGTTGCTAACGATGTAATCCTTTATCGGTAACCATTTGTTTCTCACAGATCGGGCGTTGAAAAGAGCAAAGCTGACTGTAGTCAGTTTCGAGTGAGAGATTGAGGGAGGCCGTGGAGAATCACAAAATGTAAGAGATGTGAGAATTCGCACCCTTGCATGTCGAAAGGTCCGCGTATAGCGAGGTCGGTTGAGAACTGATATCGTTCTATTGTCACACTGAAACTCTTTAGATCTTCCAGCTCGTTTTCCACGATACTGCAGCAATGAGTTCATTTTCAAACCATTGTCGCTGCAGAATGGATTTGACTTTGCATGTGGTGTTTCCGCAACTTGAGTATCTGAGCTTTCCATAACCTTGGATCAAACAAAAAACTGCCTAAGATCATCCAAATCCTGTTTGAAGGGATTTTGCGGCATGATAGGCGTTGAACACCGCTGCCACCAGTGTGATGTTGCCATTTCTTGCGCTTCAGAACTCAACCAAGCTAACAATGAGTGGTTATGTGTAATACACATCCAACAAAACCACATGACAATATCTACTGTAAGGGGGGTAGGGTCAGACACAAATGTACTCTGTAACTTTCGCTACAATATTTTCAAAACTGAGCACACCAGACAACCACACTTTAACAAAGTCGTGAAAAGGGTATGACGGTCACTGTGAATATGATATCACGTGAGTAAACTACCTAATTCAGTGGAACTCATCCTAAACAACACATATGACAATGCATGTAAATTTTTCAATAAAGTGGAACTTTCTCTTACATAGAAACCAACATACATATTTACACAAGTGGGAGTTCAGTGCATTTGTACACCTCTTCCATTCCTCTTCTTGTTCCTGCTTTGAAGCGGCAGGGTAGTACATGAAAAAAGTTTCATGTAAAAATAACTTTGTATCATTATTTAGAGGCCATTTACCGTGCCCGCCGTTAACGCTGCAGTCCACGAGCTCTTCTCTGTTGTAAAGCAAAGAGAGTAAGTGAACGCAGAAGTTATATTTTGGCCTTGTTCTGTAAAGCTCCTAGACCACTGACTCAGCAGGGAACGACTGTGGCTTATGATGAAGTTTACCAGTTTGGGGGGCAGCTTGGGGGGGAAGCTTGATGGGCAGCTTGGGGGGAAGCTTGACGGGCAGTTTGGGGGGTATCTTGGGGGGCAGCTTGGAGGGAAGCTTGATGGGCAGTTTGGGGGGAAGCTTGATGGGCAGCTTGGGGTGTATCTTGGGGGGGCAGCTTGGGGGACAGCTGGAGGGAAAGCTATGGGAACAGCTTGGGAGGGGTAACTTGAGGGGGAAGGAGGCATGCCGAGGGAAGGAGGATCACTGAACTGGTCTTGTTCAACAGACGCATGAGGCGTAACTTGAAATGTTGGCTGACTGAGCGGTATCTGGGACGGACAGAGAGGTTGGTTTACGAATGAAGGGATGGTCGTATTCTCTAAACTAGTTTGTGTAGCTCCTCCTGTAGACTGCATGGGCGGATTGAAAGAAAGGAAGTCAGGAAACAGCGGCAGTGGACTGAAAAATGGGTAAGTACTTGGTGAAGCACAACTTCCGTCTGACGGTTTGGCCAAGCTATCCAGAATTTTAGCCTGATTGGACAAGACTCGTGCAAGCTGCTCCTTGATGTCTGAGACATCTTCCTTTATTATTTCTACTTGAAATCTGAGAGATGCTGGAGGGCTTTCTGTCTCTACACGGCAGGTTGTCTGCTCAGTGGTTAGGGATGTATTTGCTGATTTGAATTATTTATATTAGCAACAATAAGCACAATGCATGCTACACAAGATCACAAAATCACGGTGAGGTCTAATGCATACCATCATTGTTTGGTAAAGGAGCCTCATCGGCCTCGGCCCGAACTTGGTTTTTGTCGATGGCTTCTATGTCCTCCTGCTCTTTTTTGGATAGGTTCATTTGCGTATCTAAAGAGAAAGGAGTTGAAAGATATCTCTTAGTAGCTATTCAAAGGTTTCACCTTCCCACACCGACAGAAGAATGCTTAAAATAACCAATAAGAATCACAAGGGGACAGATTACCCAAGCAACAATAAGAACAACGTACGCTACACAAGGTCGCAGAATCACAGTGTGAGGTCTAATCCATACCATCATTGTTTCGTAAAGTAGCCTCATCTGCCAAGGTCCAGAGTTGGTTTTTGTCGATGGCTTCTATGGCCTCCTGCTCTTTTTTGGACAGGCTCATTTGCGTACCTAAAGAGAAAGCAGTTAGAAGACATCTCATAGTAGCTATTCGAAGATTTCACCTTCCCACACCGACAGAAGAATGCTTAAAATAACCAAAAAGAATCACGATCGGACAGAATATTAAGTCGGGTGACTCACTTTGTAGATAAAGAGAGGAGAAGACATGTTAGTTATATGGGACATAAGCCCAATAGCTACAGGAAAAAGTTTAATTTCAGAGTATAGTTCCTCTGTAGAAATACTATTGGAACTTGAAATAGTCCTGACTTCCCTTATGTAATGGCTCTACTCACCACACCCCAGGTAAAATGGCTTTCTAATCTTCTTAACTCTTTAGTTATTTTAGGAGGTCAATACCCCTTTCTACTATAATTTATTTATTTCTTTATGCTTTTCCTTGCAAAATTTATGTGGGGTAAACTAAAGTTGTTGTTGTCGTTGTTATCACAACAAAAAATGCGGCAACAAAAAATGGCACTCAACCGAAACATCTGTCATAGAAACAACCGACACTATTCTTAAAGCGATAGACCAGAAGATGTTGACTTCGGTAGTGTTCTTAGACATGAGTAAGGCATTCGACAGTGTCAACCACGAAACCCTAATTTTGAAGTTGCGAGATGTAGGCGCCTCAGATCCAGTTATCCAGTGGTTTGGTAGCTACCTTAATGATAGACGACAAGTGGTTCGAATCCATTCAACATTGTCAGAGCCCTTGCCCATAGTCTGTGGCGTTCCGCAGGGAAGTATACTGGGACCACTTTTATTTAGCATTTACACAAATGATCTTTCTTCAGCACCACAGAATTGCAGCGTCCAGAGCTATGTGGACGACACTAAGCTAGTTATATCCTTCAAAATGAAAGATACTGTAAACGCCTTTGCTGACTTAAGAGTTGATTTGCATAGAATAGGCCAATGGTGTTCCAACAACCATTTATTGTTGAACCCAAGCAAAACTAAACTCATGGTGTTTGGCAGCAGGCAAATGCATTCCAGACTGGACACTCCCAGCCTCACCTTCATGGGAAGAGAACTCGTACCGGAGCACACCGCTAAAGATCTTGGGGTGATTTTGGACAAGAACCTGACCTATGACGAACACATTACCAAAACTGTCTCCTCCTGTATGTCTTGTCTCGGTCAAATAAGCCGCACAAAGCATGTTTTTGACAAGTGCACCCTACTAACTATTATAAATACTTTAGTTTTTAGTAAACTTTTTTATTGTTCGAACGTGTGGGCGAATACATCAAAAAGTAATATAAATAAATTACAAGGTATTCAGAACTTTGCCGCTCGAATTGCGACCAGTACACACAAATATGATCACATCACACCAGTTTTAAAAGAGCTTAAATGGCTACCAGTCGCGACTCAGTTATATTTCAGGAGCGCTATCATGGCCTACAAATGTCTAACAGCTCGCGTGCCGGAGTATCTGTCTTCCCAGTTCAGTAAGCGAGGAGAAATAAGCGGACGTGCCACAAGAAGTTCACAAATGCTGAACATTCCTCTTTTTAAGTCTGCCAGTGGTCAGAGAACGTTCTATTACAGAACAGTCAGTATCTGGAACTCCATGGATAGCTCTCTAAAAACTCTCGAGAAAGTATCTGCTTTTAAGTTTTATCTTAAACGTAAACTTATTAAGGATTTTATAGATTCCTAATTCTAGTTAATTAATCTTAATGAATCGTAGAGTTTTTAAGTAGTTTTAAATTATTATTGTATTGTCTTTGAAAAGCCTCTAAAGGGAAAGTCAATAAAGTATGTATGTATGTATGTATGCCTGCTGGTTGCACCAATTTTAGGGCTGATAAACTGAATTTCCGGTTGCTTTCTAAAATTCGCTCAAATCGCCTCTAAACGATCATCTAAAATTTAACAACACACTGTAAAATTTAATATTTGTCCTATCTAACATATATACAAATCCTAATAATTCCGATATTACGGCAAGGTTCCGCCTAAGGCTCACTCAACAATTGCACAGCGCTGAACTACGCTGTCAGATCACTCAGCAATTTTTACCCTGACAAGTAGAGCTTGGAGATTTGATTCCAATAGGAAAAACCAACCTGCTAGATCCAAAACTCTATCTACATACTCCCTGCTATCACCTGGCCAATGTAGTTTTACGTAGCCTCCTTTGGTCAGGTTTTTATAACCGTCAATCACTAAACTGGTTTTGCCAATTGCAACCTCGTTAGTTTCGATGAAGTAAAATAGAGCATAGCTCCATTGTTTATATTTTCTGTCTGTCATTCTGTATTGGTAAAGAAGGCAAATTAAAGATGATTTATTAAACTTTGTGTTTTAAAACTTGTGACCTGCTACCTAGACCCTCTTTGGGCTCATCAAGGAAGATTGCCCAAACAGCCTCTGTGTAGGAGGTTAAGCGTTACGTCAGTGAGTGAGTACTGCGTTTGTTAACAAGCTTTTTTGTAGGAATTTTTGTAATTTCATTTTATGCGATGAAAAAAGCAGGTGACTATACAGGCTTCTCAGTCTACTACACAATTCATACCATATAACTTCCCAGATTTGTAAATGACTCCGTTGTTTTAACGATTAAAACGCTATTTCTACATGACTTCTATGTTATGCGACTGTTATTTCAGCTTTCCACCAGTGGACAAAAAAGCCAACAAAGTGCTTCAAACGTGGCGTGTCCTTGCCTTTTATTATAGGATCGCTCCGTGTTTAAACCTATGCATTGGTCTTTTCTAGTACCGTAGGGGGTAGGGAAAGTATTATGTTGACTTCCCAAAATGACTGTAGTCTGTAAATAATCACACAAGATCTTTTATGACTAACAAAAAAAATGACAACTGAGGAAACTTTTAACCTGGTCGATTAAGTTAAATATAAACGTATACGTAGATAATAAAATGACTGTTTGGTGTTTTGTCGTGCGGATCTTCAATAAATGATTGTGCAGTCCCTATTCATTCAACCAAATCGTAGGGTTAACTGCCTTTGAAAAACTTTAAACTCTTGATGGCTTCCGAAAAGTAAATTTGCTGAAACTTTCCGTCTATTTGAGTTAGTAAGTGGATGGCCAAAATTATCATTTTATCAGGAAATCGTGTACGGTTTAGCTCAATCATTTTTCGGTGCAGAATGAACGTTGACCTTGTTTTTCATCTTGCAGAGTTCAATGCAAAGTTTTCCACTTGAGCTGAATGGCGGCATCTTCTACTCTATGTTTTCGAGAGGAAGTGAAACCAGCCCTCCGTTTTCTTGATCGACCACCAGACTATAAGACTGTTAGTGTCCAAAATAAATAAACATATGGTATATGTGGTCGACCGGTTTTGTTTTATACGTGAGAGCACTATCAAGTTTGAACCTTGCCCCGGCAGCTTTGAAGTTGTTTTCCTGAGAGAGTGCAACAAGAAAAGACTTCATCTTCATATTTCTCGCACTAACGTTTGAGAAAAGTATTTTAAGAGTTTGAAAAAATTCATTACATTTCAATGGATTCTTTTTCTTACGTTATCGCTCCAAGATCAAGCTCTGCTGAGAGACACGTGCAAGGCAAAGGTTTTTTTTCTCTGTGGAGAGGGGGCAGTAGAAGGCAGCAGGGGTAGGGTAAGAGTATGATTGAAAAAAGAAATGCAGCCAAGAAGAAATGTAAAACAGCGACAATTTATGACAAATGGACTTTTATTTTTACAACTATGGTTTCACGTTCCTCGGGTCGTGTATTTTGCGCTACACTTTGTTGGAATGTATCGGCCAGACGAAGGCTTGTCAACTCATACAAACTTATGAGCTTAGTTGTAGTCACAGCATACAGAAGAGCTCTGAGCACTGCCATCTATGGAAATGAAGGTAAACTAAAAATATCAGAAAAAAATGATGTCAAGTAAGCTTTCATGTTTGTTTATAACTTGACTTAAGTGCTAAGGTATCTTGTGCTTTAAAATCATAAACAGCATACACTCGCAACAAAGTTTGTCCGCCATTTTATCAGCTACTTTACTGTTAACAAGCAATCAAATTAAAGAAATTTATAAATTGTCATATGAGAAGGCCTGCTTACTTGCTTCTAGATCTATGTGTGGAAAGTGAGTCTAATTGCTAAAGAGTAAAATAGCTAGCTGGAAATCCTACTAAAGAAAGACCTCGCTCAACAATAATTTGCAACGCTTTGCCTTGCGAAACCTGTAATACGGTTAAGGAAGCTTACTCAGTTTGCTGCACTCAGAATAAAGGCAAAATACGCAAAAAGCCAAAAGGGCGCAATTTTTTTGCTAGCGCGAAAGGCAAAAGCAAAAGGAGCAACGTGCGCGATTTTGGCAAAAAGCAAAATTTGCCAAAAAGGCAAAAATGGCAAATCGTGCCTGCAGTGGGCGCAATAAGAATAGCGTAAAATACGGCCCAATGTGTTACGCTACTTTCGAAGTTTAGAATGGACAGTGTGTCGGATTTTGACTCCTTACAAGAAGGGCGCAAATGCTTTTGAGACGTAGCTGAGATGGAAGGAAACTACATAAAAATCATTACAAGATGGTGCTCATTTGAAGAGAAAAAAATTAATAACCTGTGAATTACAGCATTTCTAAAACAAATTTTTGTCCGATTTTCGCTAATTTTGATTTGTACACCAACATCGTGCGCGAGGCCCATTCTTGTCCTGTTAATGAAATCTAATGGGCTCAACTTGTCGAGTAATATGATGGTGAACCTGTCAATTTGCTTGAAATGTTCAGAATCAACTGTAAGCTGCTGAAAAGGGTTATTGGCAAGGAACTCAAATGTCAAGTTATGCCAGGATACAGCTCCCATGCCTGCCACACAGATTTCTTGCTTTTCCCATAGAGGGTGGAGGTGGTATCGCAGCTAGTCAATGCATGGAACACTCGTAAGGATCTCGATCACATTCACCTAGACCAGCATAAATGATGTTGATGCTTATGCATGAGAAATTGCATCCTGTTCCAAACCCTACCCACAGGTCCAAGTGGGGCTGGATTGCTCTAGGATAGTGGAGCTTTCCTATCAAGATAACGAGGGGTTTGGCTTATAGCCGAGAGTTTGATCGATTTTTTTCTCTCAGGTGTCAAGAACATGAGGAAATGTCATGCAAATTCTGTGATCGGCTTGTAGCCAAGTCAAAATCAATGTAATTGGAAAGAAAAATTGCTAAATGGCAGTTTTGTCCACTTTGGCGCCTCATAAATTTCTTGCTAGCGAGTTTTCAATAGTTTACAGATGGGAGCACAGGGAACTGTGGGACATTTTCCCGCCTTTTTCCCCCAAACCTTCGAGGTGTCACTTTTTTGATTGAAGCGAATGTGAAGCAACATACTGTAAGCTACAAATTATGAATCCTGTTGTGAAACAGATCCTTGATAACATTGGTAGATTGGGTAGAGAGCTGGAAAACAGGCAGCCAAATCCACCTCAGATGAACGGTGGAAAGAACAAACAGTTTCTGGCGAAGGTGAAGTGTTGCGAATTTTCAGGTGAAGCTCAGGCCAGCCCTCTCCCAGTATTTATACCAGTAATGCTAGATTTACTAGCACTGTTAGCAATGTCATCACTACTGGTACTTCCACAGCTGCCCAGCAAGGACCAAGTAACAGCACAAATTCAACGTTGACTGCGCTTCAGGCTATCGTATAATTTCAATAATTCAAGGGCTGGTCAAAACACTCGCAAGAAAGGCAAAGCAAAAAGTGACCGACTGGTCTCTTCATTAAGGACGTAATTTTACTTGGAGGGCCAGACCACAAGAAATTCCCAGGCAAGGAGCATGGTTGTGGCTTATGGAAAATGGCCATGTTGTTGCGGCTGCTAGTTTTTGAAAGGAGTGGGATGAGAAAGCTTTGCATGATTTTTTGAAGACCTTATTCCCTTCCAAGCTGGGAGCATTTGATGATGTTGAGGTAAGATGTCCGTTCATTGTCGTTTAATGGCTCCTCTCCTAGTCAGGGCCAGGCTTTGTCTGGCTTTCTGCTACAAAAGGTCTTCAAAGACAAGCCTGTTTACGTTTGACCCATGCAAGAGATTCTTCCCATGGAACCATCGTTCAAGAACGCAAAGCATGACAGTGGGGTAAGGACAGCTGAATGTGAATGAGAGTTTATAATTTTTGATGCCTGCTGTTAAATTCCAGGTTGAAAACCTAATTTCAGTGCTATCGCCATGGGTGTAAATAGTGTGCTATTGTATATAGTTCATTGTATACACCCTCATACAGGTTGGTTTGGTGTGATATAGTGTGTATACTTGGAACACTGGGTCTCAAGGAGGTCTATACTTTGTACTCTGGCCTAAAATTGGATATTTTGTTCATATCTATTTTTTTGAAACCAGGAAATTTGAAGTTCTGGCTCTCTGGCTCTTGTCTTTCCTTTCTTATTTGCCTTGCTATATAATACTGAAAATTAGTACAAAAGCTCCTTCACCTTGTATTTATTTTTAGAACTTGCATCTCACACACAATGTATATACAACAGATAGTTTAATTTACGTGGCATTGGCTATGTAAAACTACCAGAAAATCTTAAGCAGAGGACTGTTGCCCATCTCCAGGGAGATACTACTTGCATCACTACAATGTAAAATCACTGGTGAGACATTAGAATGTATTTGACTGTGTAGGCAAATGGTAACAGGTTTTGATTTCCTTTCAGGAAGATGAAGTAACTGAAAATGAAAAGTGTGACATAAAAGAACTAATGCAGCCAATTTGGGACTCTACACAAACAACTAGTTCTGCAAGTACTTTTCTGATCCTATTATTAAATCATGAGTTCAGAAAACGTTATATTTATGGGAGATGACCTTTTCGCTGGGGAGGGGGGATACTCCCATATATTGGTGGTAGGGGGGTGGTAGGGGTTTTGAGGTGCTCTAACCTTAAATAGGGTATCAGTTTTGCCCCTTCTGGCATTGTGTTCTTAGGGTGATCCTTAGATAGGGTATGTAAATTGTAAAAGCCAACAAAGCAATGTGCAAACATCCTGAACATAAAAGAAATGGTTTGATAAAACTAAACTTTCTGTTATAGTATTACCAAAGTGATTTTACGTGGATTTGAGACCTATTCATACCATTCTCAGTTTTTGTTTTGCCCCTGTATAGGGTATCATTTTTGGAGGTTTGACCCTGACAAGGTATCAGTTTTTGTCTGCTTTGTCCTTAAATAGGGTCAGGATTTAAGAACGTTTGCGGCACACCCCTATCTGAAAATTATAAGAGTTTGCCCCCCCTGTGTTGGTCCGAGTCCAGGTAACATAAAAGAATAATTGAAACAACTTATTGGGACAACTGTGATGAATTCCAGGATTTCATTTTTCTCTGGGCTCATGAGAGGTAGTTGATGGTGTGATAATAAAAGCTCCCTCTTGTTTTGCTCAACGGACAAAATGATCACAAGAATTACAACAAGGAGGTGAACAGATAAATACACCCTCAGATCTAAAAGAGGTTCTCTCACCATCCTTAGATGATACTGTGTTACTCCCACAAGGTGAAGAGGGTCCAAGATGATCAGATTCAAGTGAAGGTCAGGCAGCAGCCTACTCACTGGAGTCAGAATTGCAGAAGGTAGTTCATTTCTGTATTGATTACCGCTTAGAGAGAAATTTTGAAAACCCCGTGGAGATTTTAAGATGTGCACAGCATTTTCTACTCTGTGGTCGACCTTTCAATGTCACAGACCCCTTGCACCATTAGATGGGGAAACAAATTTCATCCTTGTTAACAGAGAAAACATCTTTCAGAGTGCTAAGGAGGAATATTAGTCTGTCTTTGAAGTCACAAATCCCAAGGTTACATGGGAGGGGTCATTTTATTGGGAATGTGCTGTTGATGCTGGTGGGCCAAGCAAAGAATTCTTCCGCTTATGCCTTGAAGAAATTAAGAAGGATTACTTTGTAATGTAATGTATGCGCCCAAGATGGCTGTAACATGCTTCCTTGCTCCTGTAATTTTTTCGATTTTTATTTGTTTTTCATTTGATGTTTGTTTGCCTGGCATCAATTTTCGTTTTTCTAAAGACACTCCTATCTTATCTTCGAAGTTTTATGGTCTTCCACTGATCGTTACTACTGTGGACAGTAGGAACAAAATTACACGCTCGATTTGTACATGGCACAAACGTGGTCATCTTTCGATTGCCGTGCCTTCGACAATGGACCTGACGATACACATGGATGTCGAATCTAATCCTGGTCCAAGTCCTTCTTTGACTGAAGGAATACATCGGGAACATGATGTCAATCCAGGATACAGGTCTTCGATGTGTTCTACATTAAAGATGACGAATCATGCCTATAACAACTCTACACTTGGTTCGCCATTAGTGCAATTTGTTTCGAGCCCTCTTTGGAACTGTTCACGAAATATGTACTTTCAAGGCAATTTCTGTCAAAGGAGATTTAGGGGATCTAGAGCTGGAAGGAAGGTTCAGGAGAAAAGAATGCGCTGTTCATATAATATTCAAACTTTGGTTTCAAATCTAATTTCCCGATCTAAATCTGCATATTCCAGAAAGAATTCTAATTGCTCAAACCACAGCAACTTAACAATAATACCGCGTCAACCGTTTGATAGAGGAAATACATCGGCGACTGGCCCTGTAAATTTCTGCCTTCTTAACACGCATTCAGTAAACAACAAGACTCTTATCATCAAAGACTTTGTTGCTGAACATTGCATTGATCTACTTGCTGTAACGGAAACATGGTTGCAACCAGAAACTGATAATGAATTTATCATTCGCGATTTATGTCCTACAGGCTATTCATTTCATCATGTTCCAAGATCTGGCCCTGTTGTGGTGGTGGAGTGGGCTTGTTGTTTCGATCATGTTTTAATATCAAGCTTCAACCACACAGGAAATTTATTTCGTTCGAATACATCGACTTATTATTGAACTCGGTTGATAAAAGTATAAGAATTGTCATTGTTTATCGTCCACCGCCTTCGAATACTAATGGTTTTACACCTGCTATGTTCCTGGATGAATTCTTCACGTTCTTGGAACAATACGTTACTATTCCTGGCAGCTTATTAATAGTCGGTGATTTCAACTTTCACGTTAATACTTGCGATTCTCAACACGTAGCCGCATTCCTTCAGTTGTTGGATGTTTTCAATCTTAATCAGCACACAATTGGATCTACACATAAAGACGGTCACACTTTGGATCTTGTTATCACTAGATCAGATGATGACATTGTTTCTAATTTGTCAATTGATTCTCCTTTTGTTATATCTGATCACGCTGCCGTTCATTTTCATCTGATGCTTAAAAAACCAGTGTTGGAAAAGAAGCTTATCACATTTAGAAAACTTCGTTCAATTGACTTTGATAGTTTTGGTTCTGATGTCACGAATTCTAGTCTTTCGAGTCTCTTTTCCACACCGCTTCCGTGCCTTGATGACTTAATCAGTGAGTATAATGGCGTTCTTAGTTCCATACTTGATATCCACGCTCCTGTAAAAACCAAAACAATAACTCTGCGTCCGGCTGCACCTTGGTATTCTGAAGAAATAAACAATTTGAAGAAAGATCGCAGGAGACTGGAGCGGCGTTGGCGAAGGACCAAACTTCCAGTCGACCGCCAGTTGTTTATTGATCAATGCCGTGTAGTCAACTTTTTAATTTGTTCTTCCAAGAGAACTTACTACACTAAGCTGATCAGTTATAATCAGACGGACTATAAACTTCTTTTCAAAACAATTGACAGTCTATTACATAGAAAGTGTGATATACCATATCTGCCCTGCAACTCGCCTTCGAATCTCGCAAATAAGTTCATCGAGTTCTTTTCTGATAAGATCACCAAAATACGGGTCGACTTAGACAATGCAGCTCTCATCATCCATCAAGTTCCTGAAGTTAACCGGGTCTGTCCTTATACGTGTGATGAGTTCAGTTTGGTAGATGTTGACGAAGTCCGCAAATGTGTTGTGAAATTATCTTCCAAGTCATGTGATCTTGATCCTCTTCCTGGCTGTGTCACAAGAAATGCTTTGAGCACACTGCGTCCATTTATCACCAAGATTATAAATACTTCGTTGCAATCTGGCCAAATACCCTCTCAATTAAAAGTTGCTAAGCTACGTCCTCTTCTTAAGAAGCCTTCTCTGGATCACACGCAGTTTTCAAATTATCGCCCTGTTTCGAATCTTACTTTTCTCAGCAAAGCAATTGAGAAGTTGGTTGCTAACCAACTGATCTCCTATGTTAACAACAACAACCTGAATGAGCCATTACAGTCTGCCTACAAACAGTATCATAGCACAGAAACGGCTCTCATTCGCGTGCATAATGACATCCTCACAGCAATTGATAAACGTAGAAGGGTCATTTTATTACTTTTGGACCTCTCTGCTGCTTTCGATACTGTTGACCATGATATTCTCCTCTTCCGTCTACAACAGCGCTTTGGAGTTACTGGCAAGCCGTTACTATGGTTTAAATCTTATCTGTCCAATCGTATGCAGTATGTCTCTGTTGATGGTGCAGCTTCCTCAGATCATGCTCTTCAATGTGGTGTTCCACAAGGATCAGTGTTGGGACCCATTTTGTACGTTCTTTACACTTCACCCCTTTCAGACATTGTAAAAAAATTCAACTCGAGTTATCATTTTTATGCTGACGATTCACAACTTTATCTGTCCTTTCAGCCAACTATACCCAGTGATAAGGATTTAGCTGTGTCCAACATCGAGCGCTGTGTACGTGAGATTGATCACTGGATGTTGATTAATCGTCTTAAACTTAACAAGGATAACACTGAACTTCTAGTGATCTCCGCAAAACATCTACCGAGACCAACCCTTCAAGAAATCTCTGTCGTCGATGAAACCATCTGCTCGTCACAGAAAGCAAGAAACATCGGTGTCATTTTTGACCATCATTTTCGTTTTAATGAACATATTACAAGTATTTGCAAATCATCTTTTTATCATCTCCATAATATCAGCAATATAAGGAAGTACCTGTCATCGACCACCACTGAAATACTTGTTCATGCGTTTGTTTCTTCAAAATTGGATAACTGTAATTCTCTACTCTATGGCTTACCAAACTGTCTTTTGAAAAAGTTACAGCACGTCCAGAATGCCGCTGCTCGTCTCATCACCCTCTCTAGAAAACACGAACACATCACACCTATTTTGTTTAATCTCCACTGGCTTCCTGTTAACTATCGTATCATCTTTAAAATTCTACTCATCACATACAAGGCCCTAAACGATCTGGCACCTTCATACGTTCGTGATCTTCTCACTCCTTACACTCCGTCTCGTCAGCTACGTTCATCTTCTAAAGAACTTCTTTCCATTCCGCACTTCAATTTGAAAACATATGGCGCAAGATCTTTCTCTGTAGCAGCTCCTACACTTTGGAACACTCTTCCATCTGACATCAAGAACAGCTCCTTAGTGTCCCTTTTTAAACATAAACTAAAAAAATTCCTTTTTAAGAAAGCTTTTTTATAACTTTTTAGCGACATTTTTTTATTTTTACTTTATTTGTCTTAAGTGTTTTTAATATTTCTAACTGTAAAGCGCTTTTGAACTTTTAGGATATTGGCGCTATATAAATATTTTATTATTATTATTATTATTATTATTACTTTGACAGTGGTTTAAAGGAACACCTGTAAGGTGACTATGTCTTTTCTGGCACTGTCATGGCACTTAGTGTCCTTCAGAATGGAAATATTTCTAGGTTTCTGTCTGAAGACCAACTTCAGCAAGTGTTTGGATCTGGACAACCTTCTGAGTGCCTTTTTGGTCCTTTCTTCCAATGGCTAACATTTACTCCAATACAGTTCATTTGCCAAGATGTATTTCAAGCCAGAACTGTCAGCTGCTGAATGACAAAGAGCTTTTTCAAATGTATGACTATGCATTTTGCATTGCTTTCTTTGGAAAAAAGTAATCAAATTCCCTTATTAATTAAAAATTGCAGCAGTGTTTTAAGAGGATCTAAGGTGGGCTTGCCACTGTGTTTGCCCATTTGTAAACCTAACATTTAAGGTATCAGCCACCCTTCAGGACTGTCCACATGTGGATCACTCTCGCGCTTTCGTTTTTCATATAAACCCCTACAAACCACACATTTTTTGAAAGCTTAATAGTTCCAGATTACGGCTCATTCCTTTAAAACTCTCAAAATCGTAAGAGATAGCGTAATTGAGACATTTTTTGGGAAAGCATAAGTCCGTGTAAATTCAACTCCAGTCCCGCTAAGAATGAGCCGAAGAGAACAATAAACATCGCATTTCCTTCTTGACGCGTTCTTCTAAAAAGCCATGACTCAGATTTTGACACGCGCATTTCTTTTTTAACAATAGGATAAAGTCAGAGGAGACAAATCATAAGCTGGCCAAATTTCAGCCAAATTGGTCTAGGGGCTGCCAACCTGGAGTTAAGAAAGTACACTTAACTTTCTGAAATTTTTGTTCCAAGAAAAAAAGAAAAATATGTTTTTTGCGGCATCTTACCCGCAATGGGATTATAACGCCTAAACGTCCATGTTGATGCTTACCAGAGAGGGATCATCTTGCAATAAGAATAGGTGTTTGACATGTGATATGGAGCAGGCCAAATCTTTACGCGGGACGGCAAGAATACACTTTTCAGATCGGTTATCACAAGTTAGTTAATTCAAAATTCTCGTTCCCCGTATAAATTAAAAAGTTGCGACAGGGCTGCATGACTCCTGCGGTACGCAAATGTGTATTATTTGCCTTTAGAGTTTGCCATGTACTTACGCATTGTTTAGGCTCATTTATATTGCAAGATTTGTTCAAGTTTCTAAGTATTCTAAGCGTTGACATGGGTACATGAGACCAACAGCTAATTGACTAGCTAGTAGCATGTCAGTAATAATGGTATTAAACCTGTGTTTGCTTCTTTACAAGAACTATAAACACAAAACAAGCTTTTTCTGTACCTGTTCCAATTTTGTTTGCAGGTCCATATTTTGGCTTTTTAGCCATGAAATTTCCTCCTCCAGCTAGGGGGGAAGTAATTTAAGTCAACATTAGAGGAGAACTGAAGGCAAAAATTGTCATTTTTTGTAACACTTGTTTTGAAAGCCTACCATAAGTAAAGTAGTAAAGTCAAGTTTAGATAGTTATTCCTGTCCGTTTCTTGGTTTTTGGGAGAAAATTAGATTTGAAACTGCATTTTTCCCGCTTTTCAGGCCTTTTCATTGCAGGCTCGTCATGCGTGTCAGTGGTATGCGGTGAAGTATTACATGGGGAACACTGATTTCGTAAACAAGAAGAAAACAAGCAATATAGGCTGAAAGCTGTTGTCCTGTTGCAGATTTCCTTTGTTATTTCCAACATGAGTTGTGTATAGCCATTTGAGTTTGAGCCAACCTATCCTCCTGCTGAAGAACAAGTTGACTTGGAGGACGAAAGAGAGGAAGGAGAGGGCAAAGCCAATCTTGATATTAGAGTTGGAAACACCAAAGGGTGCATTTGTGGGGGCAATTGTGTTGCAATGTCGACGGCAGAGGAATGTTTTTGCTGTCAAGAATTGGAGGCCCTCAATTAAAAGTTTGATGAGTAGGGGGGATGCCAAGCTTAGAATTGATTGCCTGCATATGGACGTTCTAAATACTGCCCTTGTTGCAATTCACAACGCATGCCGTAATCCCTTTCCTCACCCCACTGAGAACAAGTTAGTTGTTTGAAAATGTAGCTGCAAAAATTATTTGTTCATTGTATAATCTCCTAATTTTTAATCTGTTCTAGAACATGGTGTTTAGCAGTCTACTGTCAGTTTAATTGGTGGACTCATGGCATACTGGGAAGAAAGAAAACACCAAGTGATTCCACCCTGCGTGGTGAAAGCAATTAGAAAGGAATTTCCAGAGGAAAGTGGTGAATATGTGGGATTCAAAGCAGCAGATATTGAGTTAAACTAAATTTGAAGACAAACAATCATAGATTTTAGCATGCTTTATTAATGTTGGTTTTCTGCCAATTTATAATTGCAAAAACAGTACTTGGCTTTGACTAATACCCTTATATTGATCTCGAAAATTGAACAGTTTTATTTTCCAGTAGTGAACTGGTTCTTTTATTATTTTCTTGGGATTTTCAACAAGTTCAATTCACCTTAGAAATACATAATTAATAGCATGATTAAGCACAATATGCATGGTTTGTTCTGAGTTAATGTTGATTTGAAATTTGAATGAAATGTATTGCTTGCTGTTGTGTTCAATGTATAGATTGGATGGCATGTCTTTCAAAAAAATTGTGGCTTTACAATTTTTACTTGTCTGACATTTTCTCTGAAAAAATAATTTTAATCATCCATGATCACAAGTATTTTGATCATTTGATATATGACCTTGCTCTTGCCTATTTGAAATAAGTACATGTTATTCAGTGTTTTTTAATTTTTTACTATTGCTTTATGTAGTTACAAAGCAGTTTGCAAGCAATGCTTTTATGAAAGACTTTTGTTTGGGCATTTTTTCTTGTGTTGAAATATATTGAAGCTCTTACAAGTGTATACCACATGTAGTCTTGATCAAATTAAACCATTTCTAGTGAAAAAAACTAATAATAATAGCAGTAATATTTGTTGAAGGGCTGATGGGCAAACTGGCCTGTTATTATACATGTATTGTTCAGCACACCAACATGATTGCTTTAATTAATTAAACTAAACTTGGCAACAGTTGGATATGAAATTTAAAGGAAAATATTTTTTCCCAGAGCAAACCACCAAAAAGGTAAGTATTTTTTTGGTGTACGTGTATGAAAAAATACCTGAGTGAGTGAACACATTGCCCAAAGCCCTTCAATGACCATTGCATCAAATTCATTCAAGTATCAGAAAATCTAGATGTGTGCCTTGCAATCACATCTGCTTTATCTGGTCAAGTGGTGCAAGCAATGTTGCGTAGAATATGTGGTGCTGTGAGAGTGGCACTTCTTTCAGCAGCATCTTGATTCTTTCTTTTGACAATTGCATCCAGCCATGGCTGTACACAATCCTTTGTTGTCTTCTCTATGATTGATTTAGCAATCCACTCTCTACTTCTTTTGGGGAAGAACACCTTGAAATGAAGCTCTCCCTTGTTGTCTCCCCTTGAAGCAGTGGCATGGTTTTTGCTGGTGTTGGCTGTGGTCAAGGGCTGCTAGCTGTGTTCGAGCAACCATGTCCTTATACCGAAAGTGCTGCCATTTGGACAATGTAAACTATTATTTAATCTCAGGAGTTCATTCACATATGAGGCAAGCTTCACATAGGAGGCAAGACTCTATGGTGAGCAAGAGTCAAACTGGGTATCAACTGGAACTGTATCGCATGGCTACACAGCCACGTACTGCAGACTCATGAACTCACTAACAGCATCACACTGTCACTTTAGGGCATATCAAGATGCATCCAACCAACATCCCAAGTTTGTATACTAACAGAGAAACAACAACATGATATCTGTGACTCTAATTTTTTCCGAGTATACGTTTCTCCCAGAATTTACACTCAATATCCAAAACATAGTAATAATGATAATAATATTGACAATACCACTACTGCTACCGCTACCACTACCGCTGACAGATGGTACCCACCCAAAGTGCAGAATGTGTGAGTAATTTCAAGAGTCAGTTGACCACCTTGTCTCTGGAGGTCCTGAACTTGCCAAGATAGAGTACATAAGTGAAAAGAGCAAGACTTAAAAGATTTACATAATAATAGTAATAATAATAATAACAACAACAACAAAACAAATTTGTGTTGACCTTTTGTCAAAATGAAAGTCTCATTCTATTGCTTACTTCTGATTGCAAACTATTATCATTTAAAACACCTAAAAAAGAAAAACTTCTACAGACAAAACTCCAGTTTAAATTTTGGGAAGTTCGACTGAAGAAAGTCTGTTTCTGCTGTCGAAGTCGTGATTTTTCCTCATCACTTAATTTTAGAAGGTGTGCATACATTGCTTGTAGGTAGTAAAAAACACAAACACACAATTTTCTTTTCAAATAGCTGTCAACTGATGGAATCCAAATGTTCATATTTTCAAGTCCTGAAGCTATGCTACTCAGGTCTCAATGTTGGATGTTATAAGTTTGTTGCTTGCAAGAATTTGAGCAGCTAAGTGTGGATAAATATCAGTAAGTAAACACAGGCATGACCATAGCCCTGTAAATAATTTCAGCAGCAGCACAGGTAAGGGAAGAACGGGGGGCAAACGAAAGTCCATGGAGAAACAGGATTGCAAACACTCTGCAGAAAGTAATAAGCAATGGAACAAACCTTTTAGAGAACTTTTACAAAGGTCACAATGTTGAGAAATTGTCATATGTTTGAAATGCATTGTCAGTCATGCCTATTGATAGCACAGCATTGAACAGTTTGTCATAGACTGTCCAGATGTATTTACAGCAAATTTGTATCTGCATTGATGGGATTCTGACTTTCTCGACAATGAGCACTCTCTTTGTGGGAATGTTTTATGATTGTTACAGCTTCTATGTTGTAACCTAATCATGATCAACAGACTTTGGTTGATTGTTTTAAAAAGAACAGTTTGGATCATGATTGCCTTTTGACAGAGCCTAAATTTTCAGAAAGTTGTCCATTTTGCAAGATTCTTTGTCTAACAACAAGGGGCTATGAACAAGCCCCTGTTCCTCTAATTTTTTTGTCCCAATTCCACCTGGCTGATATTTAGGATTTCTTAAAACTGCTTTTAATACAGGAATTTGGAATGCCATTTGTTTCAGTTTATAAATCTTCTGCCCTGAAATGCTGCAAACACTTTTTTGTACTATCTGTTATCACAAAACCTCTTAAAGAAAAAAGTCTACAAATCTAGCACGGATTAGCATATCGTGTCGCGAGGGAAGCTTTGACATAGCTTCTAATGCAGCTCATCGATAAAAGTGACGCACTCCTTGGTAAAGCTGATCTCTCTTCCTTTCATCTATGTCACCCTCATGGATAAGTTTGTCAAGCAGTTGTCTGGTTGCAAAGGCAATAAACAGCTGCCCGTCATTTCAGTTGATGACTTTCTCCAGCAGACTTTTCCTATATCCAGACACATGCAAATACTTGGCATTTGCCACCTCCACAAAGGATGCTTCGCTGGACAACTGTGTGTGGCACCATTTTTGCCAGTGTGCTTTTCTTTGCCACCACCATTCCTTAAAAGTCCTCATTTTTTTGACGTTTGTTGCTTTTTTTGCGATGAGTTTTTCAATTCTTTTTTCTGCATCTACTGCCTTCAAAGAGGTAGGAGAATTGTACTCATCCATCATTATTGATTTGAATTGATCTTTACTTTTTTGGTCGCTAAAATAAATGGAATTACGGTTGATGTCTTGTTTGAGATGGAAAAAATCTGATATGGTCTTGTTTTTGACGTCTTCCCCCTTTGCCATGCAAAGACCTTGCCACAGAGCACCACCTTCATCACCGACATATGATTTTAGATGTAATCCCCGTCCTAAGACCTCTTCAGTATCTCTGTCATGTTTGCCAGCCACTGTTGGGAGAACTTTGTTAATGGCCACATCAAAAGACTGCACCATTTTTTTCACATTATCTGAATTTTCACTGGGTTTGGCTGCAAATATACTGACTAATTTGACATCGCGTCTCAAGATGGGATTGTAAGTAGTCATCAATTTCTGTGTAATTTTGTGCGTGGCTTTCACAGCCATCAAGGCTTACTGGTTCGTCAACAATTCCAAGGGTAATGAGTGCACCTAATTGCACCCTCTGCTCAGACGAAAGAATGACATAATTGTTGCCAACACACACCATTAAATTTTCATATAAATTTCTAGCCATAAAATCGTCCTTAACCCTTTTCTGCCCAAGGGAGACAGATGTTGGGGACCACCCCTCCTACCCAAGGCAAGCTGAACTCAACTATTTTAAAATGGGTCTTTAGTAACATCATTCCACATTTTATTTAATATCTCACTGACTACGCTTTTAGAGAGAAAACATTAGAGAAAAACATTGCTCTAGAGATAATGAGCTTTCTGATAGTATGAAAAATCTTTCCTTTTTAGGTACATGCTGCTGAACTATGTAACTGCAAAACATAGCAAAATGAAAACTTCATTACAAAAATGTCTCCATGTTGTCTTTGTTTTGAACATTGTGTTAGCTGGGCATCACTTTTCTGTGCATATAATGTTCATGTAGCCACTGAGAGAGAAAAAATAAGGCTAAAATACAACAGGCTGCTATGTTTAAATTCTGAAGGGATAAACATTTGCCGAAGAAACAAAAATTGAAAGTCCTTTGAAAAGTAAATTTCAAACTTTGCGCCATTAATTACACAAGATCCTCCGCGGTACGATTTTGAAAGTAATCCAAACAAATGCGTTTGTCACGTAGTTCACAAGCCATCCTACACTAAGTAACTTTCCTTTGCTTCAAGCAACACTTACAGTGACCTTTGCTGTAGGGTATAGAGCAGTGTCCTCCTTCAATCTGTACTGAACTTGTAGAAAATTTCCTTGCAGAAAAATCGCCAATCAGATTCTTGACCAGGTCAAGGCAAAAAGCAAGGTGAGTTCTGTTCCTGTGGCGTCTCAACAATTTCTCCCAAATGTGGGCATTGACAATACAGAGGTTGACAAGAAAACACAGAAGGCAACACCACCAGTTCTTAGACTTTCTTCCCGTTATGTAGTACCTGCGGAGCTGATCATTTAGGTCCACGCCACCCATGTTGTTGTTGTTGTATGATTTGACAACAGGAGCAGATGGAACTTCAATCATGCTTCCATCTCGCTGCCTCCTGTTCACTTGTTCATCCCCAACAGGATTCTACTGTGTAATTAGAAAATAAACAGGCTTTTTATCTCTCCGCACAGTGACAACCAGATTTCCTTTTCGAAGACATACTTTCTTCTTGCTGAAGGCGTTTCACTTGTTGTGTTGTTGGCGTAATGTCCCTTGAGATGCCCTGGCGGTTCGAGCAAACAGTTCCGCAGAGGTAAATTTTATCTTAAGGCAAATTTTCAGCTAAAGGAATTGAAGAAAAGAAATTGTCAATGAAGACATGGTGATTTTTGCCAACCAAAGGCCTTGTTCACTTGTGAACGAATCGATATACTAGCCCTCGCTTGGTATTCACACCACGCTCCTTGCCAGTGTAAACACTGAGATCAACAACATATCCGTTCAAAGAGTCTGCACATTCCCACACTTTTATACCTCTTTTTGTAGGTTTTTGTGGCATATACTACTTCATACCAAGCCTTCCTTTAAAGGCGATCATTGCCTCGTCGATGAAACGCATTTTGTAGGGAGGTATTTGTTCTTTATTGAGACAACAACAGCATTGAGAAGAGGGTAGACTTTGAACAACTTATCATGGTTCACGTCCCCACATGGCAATTCTTTACTCTTGTCATTCAAATGAAGATATTGAGAAATTTTCACAAACCTGCCCCTTGAAAATACCTTTTGAACTTCTGGTACGCCAAGAAATGGATTTTTCGACCAGTAGGCATGAATTTCTGGTAGCTGTGTGATTCCAAATAGAATGCTCAGTGCAAAGAATGCGCAGATTTTATCCACCATTGTTTCATACCACAATGGATCGGCCTTCACTGCTATCGACTGTTGTGCATAGCAGTTGGTTTCAACAGCAATTCGGTCAAAATTCTTATCTTTAAACAGCAGCATAAAGAAATCTAGTGCGGATGTTCCAGTAACATCGGTGACTGGGCCAGTATGTTGAACAAAGGGATTAACATTCACAGCATCGCGATTTGAATTCCCTTCTTGATCAACTTCTTTTTTGTCGGTTTCCCACTAGTTTGGGTCAAAATCTGAAAGGTCTTCGGTGTTGACAGTTGAGACTGATATGTCCGATTCACTGTCAGTATGATTTATGCTAGATTCACGCTCTTTAGGAAAACCTGAGAAATCTTCTTCCGCACTATCTGACTCGAAAGGCTCTGCCATTGCAAAATAATTTGCCCGATGCTTCGGGCTTCGATATTTTCAAAACTTTGTATGAACCCTACCCTAATTAGGTTCCTACAGTAGCACCTCGCTCACCTCTTGCACCAATCGCTAAAATATATATTTAGAAACCTCTGATTGGGTTGAAAATTGCCATGCGCAGAGAACTACTTTATCTAGGTGCATGCAAAATTTCAGGTTGCGTAATTAAAAGGTCGTTGAGATATTTAAGGTTAAATTCGATTTTTGGGGGCGAGGTGCGACCTTGGGAGAATCGCTCGGATTTCGTTAAAAAAGGCCCAAATTTCGGCAGCAGGCCTTAGATTTGGTCCTAAACGTTTCCACGGTAACACTTTTACCTAACCCTTCATGTCGATCTAAGAAATTTTTTTTTGGGGAAAAAATGCCGTGAGGATATATAAGTCACATCAGACATTAACCGAGGATAAGACTTAACTTTTTTAAAAAATGAGTAACCTTCACTTAAGAGACCATATCTTCCCTAATATTGAGGTGTAGGACATGAAACTTTATACAATTAATGATTGGTTATTTCGCTACGTGTGTGGTAAGTTTCCTTTTGATGAGTTGAAATGCTTTTTTTTAAGAATTTTTTTCGACTTCAAAAAATTTGGGGGGGCTAGGTGCAACTTCATCACAAAAATTAAAACGTAAATTTCACGCTTCAGATTTTAATATTTTCATAAACCATATATACTGTTTGAAAGGTCTTTCTACGACCTTTCGAATGGTGTAATTAGTTTTTTCTACACCATTAAAGTTGATAAATTGTTAAGCAAAAACCAAAAATAGATTGGGGCAAGGGGACATTTTTTTAAAACTTCGTGAAAATTTTAGTTATCATCATTATGTCATTAGAATTACACAATAAATAGAGCAACACCTTTGCTATCGATTAGTAAAATCAAAATCTTTGTAAAATCTATGTTCTGTACAAAAATTTGATAAATACAAAGGTATGTCAGAAAAAGACAAATTGAAATTTATAGGGTTTTTTAAATCCTAGGCTAACTCGGCGAAGAAACAACAAGTTTTAAAAACAAATTATCTCAAATGTAGCTATATGATTGTGAATCTGATTCTGAACGAATGGCGGAAACTGAATCAAAATTTAGTTTCTTAAGACTCTTCAAAACCCTCAAATTGCATCAAAAAATATCACAGAAAGGAATACAACCGTTAAATTTTTCTGTCTGTCGCCTTTTTGTTATCAGTTTTCACCTTTTTTATTTCATGGTTTTTGATGCCAATAAAAGGTCTTTCAAATAAAACAATTTGTTTTGAAAATCTTTAAAACTGGTGGATATGACTTACAGTGAAAGTTGTGTGTTTTTTTTTAATTCAGCACTTAGATAGTGTGTTTAAACAAACAATCATAAATTACTCCACTTTCATGATTTTTTGCTAATTATTTTGCACGAGATAGAAAGGTCTTTGATACATAACATATATCATTTTCACATTATTTCGTTGAAAACAAAAGGCGCAATTAAGTTGCAAAGTCAGCAAATTGAGTTTTTATGCAAAAAAAGGTTGTGGATATTTTAGCTAATAAAATGCATAATCTTTAGGGTTAAGACACAAAACTCTGTTAAAATGTAACCTAATAATAGGGCTATGTGTGTTTCAAGTTTCATTGTGATTGATTAAAATGTAATGATTTCATGACTTTTTCTTTCCAAAAAAATAAAAAAATTTAAAGGGGGGCGAGGTGCTACCTCGTGATTCTGATTTTAAATCTTGTAGTTTTAACATTTTCAAGAGCTTTTTACATCAATGGAAAGGTCTTGACAAGGGTTACAAAATAATGTAATTACTTTTGACTAACCTTTAAAATCCGAATCAAATTCAGCAAAAGTTCATAGAAGTGAGGGGGCGAGGTGCACAACTTTTATAACCTCGTAAAAAATTAAGTTTAAGTTAATAATTAACAAAAATTACACAGTACAAAAAAGGGCCTCGCAATTATCGATTGACGTTTTTACGATGGTCAAAACAGAAATCTCTACATAGAAGGAACATTTTAAAAATGAAAAATGACTGTTTGCAAACAGTTAACTTTGGTTTAAATTCTGGCCAATTCAGAGAAAATTGTAAGCTGTTTTAGCACTGCAGCCTTAAAATACAGGTAATGATCTTTTATTTGCTGAAAATCGCATCAAAATCGGTTAAAATGGGAATTTTTAACAATTTTTTTTATTTTGTACATTTTGGTGCAGCCTACATGAAGCCACTCTTCCTCAAGACTTCAGTGGGTGAGTACACGCTTTTTTGAGCTCCGTTATTTCTGCTTTTTGGCACCCTTAGAACACTGCGCAGAAACGATACAACTATCAGAAAAGGTGTGTAAGATGCTAGAGCAACTTCCAAGCACATTTTGTTCTGATAAGATGCAATCGCTTTTGCGCAGGCTCAGGTCAAAGTTTAAGGGTGCATTGTTTGACCATTTATGCATGCTGTTGGAACTCGTTACTAGAACTTGAGGTCCCTGTGTATTAATATGATTGTTGATGCTGAGGAACCGTTTGGTGTTAATTTTTTTGAAATCGGTTCCTTTGTTTACGTAATATCCATTTGTGTCGAAACTTCGACAGCTAATAACTTTGCAAGGATTTAATCATTCCTCCAAATTTTTTTTGCGTTAGATACCCCTTGGCAAAAATGAAAGGGAGTGATTAAATTCTCACAGAGTTATTGGCGTTCAAAGTTTCACCACAAAATTACCCATGTGTGCATTTCGCGCTTGGTTATACGTGGAAACAAGGCTAAACTTTAACCGCTAATAACTCTTAAGGAAAAATAAGTTAGGTTCTTAAATTTGAAGACATTATAGAATATGTCACGAGCGTTCTGCATGTTGGTATCACTTGTCACTATAATCTCTGCAAGTACTCGAAACCTTATAATGCCTATAACTTAAAAAGAATTTAACCGTTTTACTAGAAACTTAAGGGTTATATTTTTGACGACTCGACCTTAGATTTGAAGGTTTAGTTGTCGCCCCAAGGGGCAAACTTCAGGCTTAATCTTAGAAAAAAGGAGTTAAGTTTTCTTAGAGATAGCAGCAGTTAAAGTTTAGCTTTGTTCTGATGTACATGTCTTATTGTTGAGGCTTTGCTTGACAAACTTTTGTTGCAAGAATTGGTTATGTAGTGCTCGTCATCATCCAGTCAACAAAGGAAGGTGAAATACCTGGAATAATGGCTATGCTGAGGTGCGCTTCTAATGGCGACAGGAACGCATTAGAAGAACTGGGTCTGGAAGAGGGTTTCAAATATAATATTCCTGTACGATTTGACCCCAAGGCAACATCGTCTCAAGAACTTGAAGAAGAGATCGATGACGTCATGTTCTTTGCAGAGGCAGCCAATCGCCTCCACATGGACAAATCGGAAACTGTAGCATGCAAAGCTATTAGTCATATGATCCATTCTTTCTACTGCTTGTACGACTGAATGCCAAAAATCGGCGGGCACTACAGCGGCGAGGAGCTCTCTACAGAGATAATAGAGTTTGCAAAGAGCCTATGCAAATCGGTTGACATTTTAAGACATTTAGAGAAATCAAAAGACGAAGCCAGACCACCTTCAGAACGCGATAAAAAACAGTAGTCTGACGAGGACAGTGACCAGACCTCGGTATACGTCCCAGCCAATGAGAGTGAATCATCCACTGATGATGACTCTGATGACACTGCAAACAAAAAACCTCGAGCATCGTCTTCGCTTCCCACCTCAAAGAGGCCTAAGCACACTGCCTCTCCTGTCAGCTCACCTTCAGGATCACCATCGACTCACAAGACTACTAGATCGCATCATAAGAAGAAAGCGTGCCCTCTCTCCAACTGTTCTTTCAACAGGAACGACCTGCGGCGCCATCTTCTCGTTCACGTCAAGAAAGGTGATCTGGCGGAAGAGGCAGTTGACAAACTGCTATCCATCGTACGTGCTGGTGCTGCTAAGCGAGGAAAGAGGCAGGCCAGAAAGGGTAAGCAGCCAGTGAAAGGCCCACAAAGGAAGTGGTGCCCAGTGCCTGGGTGTAATCAACTGGTACTAGACATGGCACGCCACCTGGAGAATCCCTCTATGCATGGGCTTGACAGAAGTTCTAAAGCGCACATACGCTACCTCAAGATGGCCACTCCGTACACAGGGTTGGCGGAGCTTGAGGACCACTTAGTACCACCACCTCCAGCAATCGTTGAGGTTCTCCCAAAACACCATTCATCACCGCTCCTGGCTCCCGCTGCCCGTGTTCCTCCCTCTTCCACACCTTCTGCCATCCCCGATGATGCTACATCTGCCGCTGCATCTGCCTCCACCTCTGCCGCTGCATCTGCCATCCCTTCTGCAACAGCTGAAGCTGACACCGCCAGTACAGTGGATTCCGAGTCAGAATCGGATGACCAATCACATCATTCGTCAGCAAAACCTCTAAAGAAAGGCGAGGATTGCGACGTCACCATAGCTCAGTACTTTACATCAGCTCATCCATCAACGGCCCGCCATCGGTGGCTTGTACTCTTCTACGAGTTTCTCTCGCGGCCAACAGCTGGCGACAAAAAGATCAATACGTCTCCAGCATGCATCCCAGATGCGATCACTGCTCGAGACCATCGATCCAAAGGGCGATGACATCCTTTGCCTCCTTGATCACCAAGGTGATGCCGTGTGCAAGCTTTGGGTCAAGCCCCACTTGACCAATGGCACTAAGAAGCCTGGTACCATCATATCATATTTGACTTCGTATGAGAAGTTTCTTGGTTTCGTCACGCACGAACGGTTTAACAAGAGCGCCCCAGCTGTCCACCCTGACTTGATGGCTAGGTTCAACACCCTCCAGGAGGACATCAAGGGCTGGCGTTCGTGCGTGGACAGCCAGACCTACCATGTGAAAAACAAGCGCATGATAGATGAAACCGAGGGACTTCTCACTCTGGAGGAGCTCTCTCAGATCAAGTCCAGCGACGCATACAACGAAGCCCAGAGGCTGCTAATTCAAGCGGGTCGTGGAAAGGAACTTAGTACTAAAGAGTTCGTCAATGTCAGGGATTTCTTGCTGACAAAGTTCTCCTTAGACACTGGTACTCGCCCCAGGCCGCTGAATAATGCCACCTTGCACGAGTACACCTCAGGTAAAGTCCAAGATGGTTGCAAAGTCATGCTAGTGGCAAAGCACAAGTGCGGAAAGGATGGACCAGCAATCTGCCCAATGCTGCCAGACCAATATAAATTCATGGACATTTATGTCCGCAGAATTCGCCCTGACTTTGCCAAGCTTGATGAGGATGCCCTCTTTATCACAACCGACGGAATCGTGTTCCACGAGGGCACCATTGGTAAAAGGCTTTCCGCCTTCTTAGAAAAATGTGGCGTAAAACTTGGATCGCGTATCGCATTTGTTGATATGAGAAAAATGATAACCACGCAGATGCTGGATCGCTGCAACCCAGAAGAACGGGCCATCCTGTGGCGTGTCCTCGCCCATAGCGAGAAGACCTCTAGGCAGTGGTACGCACGGCCGGACTTGATGAATACTGGCATCAAGGCCGTTAACATTATCCAACGGCTATTGGACGTGAAAGAAAAGGCGAAGTTCGACGCTGCCGTGTCAGCATCTTAGGAAAAAAGCCCGCCAGCGTCACCACCACCATCTACATCAAAGGAACAGAGCCCACCAGCGTCACAACGATCAACTACACCCAAGAAACAGAGCCCACCAGCATCACAATGATCAACTACACCCGAGAAACAGAGCCCACCAGCGTCACCACCACCATCTACATCAAAGGAACAGAGCCCACCAGCGTCACAACGATCAACTACACCCAAGAAACAGAGCCCACCAGCATCACAATGATCAACTACACCCGAGAAACAGAGCCCACCAGCATCACCACCACCATCTACATCAAAGGAACAGAGCCCACCAGCGTCACAACGATCAACTACACCCAAGAAACAGAGCCCACCAGCATCACAATGATCAACTACACCCGAGAAACAGAGCCCACCAGCGTCACCACCACCATCTACATCTAAGGCGACAAGACCACCGGCACCACCATCCGTTGAAACCCAGTCGCAACCTTCCGCAAAATCATCAAAGCAATCAACCATGGTCAGTGGAGTAGTGCCACCATCTCCAACACATAAGATGCTCACCAAAAAACAAAAGGGTCAAATAAGGAGTGCCTTTGGCAAAACGATCGAGGCTTGTGACAAAGTCACCATGACCGACGTACAGAAAACACTGCGACAGATCCCCACTCTCTACTTTCTTTCATTTTCAAAAAACAGGGTCAAGCAAGTTGTAAATTATGTTAACTATCTTGCAAAGATAGGTGCAACGTCAACACCGCCTGGGTCTGAAGTACCTAAAGAGGCTAAAGTCTCCAGCTGGCTGGATGACTTTGACGATCCCTCTTCCAGGTCCACAGGACCCAAGCGGACAGAGTGGGACCCTGAGGACACCAAACTCCTCAAAGAAGCCTTCAGAGACTTTTCCGAGCTGCCAGCGATGACAGATATCCGAAAAACCATCAATAATGATCGTCGGCTGAAGGACCTCATGGAACAAGAAGGATGGGCACGCATTTACAACAAATTGAAGAATCTCTTCAGAAAAAAGAAGTAGGCACGTCATTCGACTTGACTGGATTGGACTTGCATTGTGTTTGTTCTGTGTGGTCTGGAAGAGAGAGAGGTTCCAGTTGTCTTAACAGCGGGTGAATCTCTTGATGACACTTGATGGACCACATTGTGTTGAACGTTGCGTCTAAACTGGAAAAAAAACAAAAAAGTTCACATTACATAGTTCAGCCAAGCTGAACTCCTGTAAATATCATTGTAAGTAGAATTGTACAGATCAAAAATCTAAAGTATCTTTATTTATTGTATATAAAATTGTATGTAAAATTGTAAATATTTTAATTGCACATAGAATTGTAAATATTGTAAATAGTCCTGGCGACAATGAGTCTGGCTGGTGACCCGATGATACCCTCTGGGGACTGAGCAGTTTGTCAGGGATCAAACGCGAGCTGGGGTAGCCAACCCCTGGGGAGTGCCCCACAAACACGCTCAGTCTCTGGGTAGTACTCTTGCCGTTTGATACGGCAAGGGGGGACTGGGAAACCATCATTACATTTTTCCTCTCACAGTAGTCCTACCTTGTCGTGGTTGAGAGGCTTGTGTGCCTTCATGAACCAAAGACCTGTACAGGTCTGAAGGAGAGAGGCCAGACTAAAGGGGCTACATCTTTGTGCACATCTGTTATGACTGTCACATTTTCTTGCATCTTCTTTGTCTCACTGTGTTCAATTGCAGGCCATTTTCCACTGAAGGGATGATTAACCCCTCCAGCTTTCAGCCAGAGCTCCGTCTGCTAACCTTAGCCGCAAGGCCAGGCTACCCAGGGTGCACCACGAGGAGGTGGAGTTGGCTTTGGGTGTGAGAGGCGATTAGACAGACCGGGGCTTACAAACTGCCCAGAAAGCCTAACGGACTTCCTGTCCACAAGTTGCGCATCAACACCCTCTTGTACCCCAAAAATAATTAAAAACTTAGACTGTAAAGACACTAGATGTTCCAGTGGGGCACTCCTCGGAGATTGACTACTCCAACTCGCGTTTGATCCCTGACGGGAGACATAAAGCGCCGAGCCTAAGTCTAAAGCAACAATGACGTATTTACAAGGCTGTTTTTACAGAAGTTAAAATATATACAATTTTTTGTACAGTGACATTTACAATAAATAAGTCTTAAGTTGACATCTTCTATTTGACAATTCTAGTTACAAAGGTATTTACAAAAATTCAACTTTGTTGAATTGAAACTATTTACAATAATGTGATTTTTTGGTCTATGTATTTTGTTTTTTTTGGCTATTTTTCTTACATACACTAATATGAACGTCTATTTACAAAATTTATTTACAAAGAGAATGTATGGGCGTATGATGTACGTATGATGCGTATGGTAATGCATGGTGCATGCATGTCTAAAATGAATGTGAACGTCTGTGTTGGGATGGCAGACGCCCTGTTTGGGTGCTGACATCCACCGGCCTGTACTGCGTGACAGGGCAGAACAGGTGGATGCCAACTCCGACGCTGACCATCCCCGTACCGTCTGTCTGAGTTGTCGCGTCCGTCACAGTAACTCGTCGTGGAACGGTCGACATCGAGGAGTGGGTGGAGGTGGGGCGGGTGGACGTGGTGCAGGTGGAGGTGGTGAGGGTGGAGGTGGGGTGGGTGGAGGTGGGGCAGGTGGATGTGAACGACGGCCGAAATGGAATTGTACCCTGAGCGCCGCTTCCCAGGGAGGGTCTCGTTGAGGGCTTCTTTTTGCCCTTCTTCACAGAGGCCCCAGACAACAGCATATACCTGGCCTTCATGGATTGCCAGGAATGATCAGTTACTCTTTGGGCCTGTGCGAAGAGCCACAATTTATTTCCGGTCACAGGGTAGTTGAACTTGTTGGCCTCAACGAAGGCCTGGAGCGCGTGGTCCTCGGCTGGCGTGTATCTAGCACGGCAGCTCATGGTGACTGGCTCAGCTGCAAAAAACGTTTCAAGAAAAAAAACCTTGCCTTAGTCTCTAATGAGGACCTCAAGCTCCAGTAACGAGTGCCCATACTTACAGAAATTATAGTTAGGGGTGAAATCAACATTCTATACAGATAGCTACCTTTGCATTGTATAATGTCTGTATATTTGAAAGCCTGCCTCAATATTATCTTAAAGTTCTAAGCAGTAAAAGTCTGGCATACTTACAGGCATTAGAGTGAAGCCTGGCTCTCACGTCACCCACACAACAGATAACCCTTGTTGCATTCTATCTTTGCTTCAAATTGCAAGTCAAACGGTTCAATCCTCTTTGAGTTATTAGCAGTTAAAGTTTCCCCTCGTTTTCGCGTTAAAACCGCTGAGGGCATGGTACCAGCAAACTTGTGGCCGCCATTTTGTATAAAACTTTAACCGCTCATAACTTTGCGAGGATTTTATCATTTGCTACAAAATTTGGCATGCACGTAGCCTATGTCAAGGCCTATCCGACGCTACAATTTGCTGGCCAAATGGTTAAAACCTCGTAAAGTTATTAAGGTGTAAAATTTCGACACAAATGACGTCATAACTAATCAACAAAGGAACCGATTTCCACAAAATTAACACCAAACGGTTCCTTACAACATGATCAAGCATGATATAACATCAAAACATCAATAAAAGGTCCTCCAGTTCTAATAACGAGGTCCTTCAACAACATATTGGTCAAGATTGCACCCTTAAACTTTGACCAAAGCCTGCGCAGAGGCAACCCTTTTTTATGGGAAGAAAATGTTCAAGAAAGGTGCCCGAGCACCTTAGACACCTCTTCCGATAGTTGGATTGCTTCTGCCCATTGTTCTAAGGGTGCCAAACAGCAAAAATAACGGAGCTCAAAAAGCATGTACTCACGGTTCGAAGGTCTTGAGAACAGGGACGTCATGTAGTATGCACTGAACTTTCCTTTACAACTGGTCACTACAAAAAAATTCATAAAAAGTTCCCCAATGGGCTGTTTCCTGCGCGGTTTTCACCAATGAGGTCCAGACGACATGGGGAGTGTAGCCTGTTTACTTTCTAAATTTCACAAGTCTATATTTGAAATCAAAAACATTGTTTTTGTTAAGCGGTTAACTTCCGGTAATTTACTGGTTTATACCTAAAGTTGTGGCATAACATCATATGGTGTCGGGGTTGCTCGGAACATCTATATGAATTTTTTCTTTTTTTCCTTTCTTTTTTAAGAGTTTCTGTTCTTTGCCACTTGCTAAATTTATAAAAAAAATATTTTTTTCATTTTGAAAGATTTTGTTTGCGGATGGCTGCCATCTTGGATTTTTGTCCAAAGGGGTTGCATAGGCATTTTGGTCAAAATTTTGAAAGTCTCTAAAAGACTTTCTTTCACTTAGTTTATGGCAAAAATAGTTCTTTTAGCTATAAACTAAGTTAAAGAAAGCCTTTTAGACACTTAAAATTTTGCCCAAAATGGCCATACAAACCCTTTGGGAAAAAATCCAAGATGGCGGCCATTCGCAAAACAGTTTTTCAAGGCAGATATCTTCTAACCTTTTTAACTAGAAAGAAAAGCAAATACATAGTTTAATAGCCAACTGATCAGAGAACAGGTACCCAGAAAATGTTTAACATCCATTAAATATTGTCCGAGTAAAATCACTTTAAAAATGGTTCAAAAATAAAAGTCAAACAATGGGTGTGAAAAATCAAAAAATTTAAAACCCTTTCTCACGGAAAAAACTATCACATCTTAAGAAGCATCCCACACTGAACATTTCCTGAAAGTTTCAAGCAATTTGCCCACAATCTGACAAATCTAAAGCAAATAATCCTGTATGCAAATTTTATGCAAATGACTAAGGGGGCCAGGAACACTTTAAGAGGGCGAGGTGCGACCAAGGGGGCAAGGTGCGATCCTCAGGGGGGCGAGGTTCACCAAAGGGGGCAAGGTGCAACCGGAAGGGGGGCGGGATGTGACCGAGGGGGCGAGGTGCGAATTTTGGGGGGGCCAGGTGCAACCGAGGGGGGCGAATCTACACAGGAATATAACCCCTGAAAGTCGCTTTGATTGCTGGTCTAATCTTTATTCTTATTGGTCAAATTACAATAGAACATTAGAACCAGTTAGAACCTCCTTTATTATTGGTTCAAAGGCGGTGACTCAAAGCGTTCCATGTGGCACGCTCGGGATTTTTGGGGGTGGTACAGAGCAGTGCCATATGACACCCTAGGGCAGGAAAGGGTTAGGCAATCAAACAGCTTCTATTTCCAATCCTCCAAGTCTCTTTTTCTTGTTGATGGTACTCTGTATATACTGAAGATGTTTTTTGTTGCTCTATTTTAATGCTTGTTTACCTAGTCTCCTTTACCACTAAGTAAGGTCTCAGGTACAACATCCAACTGTAGTTGACCTGCTGATTTTGTAGGTTTTATACAGAGAATGTTTTCCAGTTCCTCCTGAAACGGCTTATCTTCTTGCTTTGGAGAACAATTGTGTTCCTTTAAAAAAAGTACTGTAATTTTTTTGTGGCACCAGTCGTTTTCAACATATTTTCTCGCTGAGCAATGCTTTTTAATGGCTTCACAGTGACGTGCACGCAACATTTAGATCGATTAAAATCCACTCTGTTTGGAGAGTTTTGAATTTTTAAATATGCGCACTTCTTGTTTGCACATTCTAAGGAAACAAGACAGAATTGAAGTGTCCTTCTCCCACCCTTACAAAACCCCCCTCTTTTGCATGGTTGTGCTCTACCCAACTTCCAGTTGTCTAGAACCACCGACAAAGGCTCCGCATCATTGTATTCCACTTCATACTTTGTAGAACCTTGAGGAGCCAGAGGAACCTTCTTCACCTCAACTGGCTCAAGTTTGTCAGTTTTGTCTTGGTTGGCATAGTCTTCGTCCCTTTCTCAAAACGCTGATGTCCATATTGTCGCTATTCCTACCAATAAATACAAAAGGTCATTGACACTTCAGGAAGAAAATTCTCTCGAAAGCATGGAGTTTTGACAAACTACCACAACTATTTTCATATTTTATCACAATGACCCCCACTGACACATATGCAGCCATTTACTCTACGCCTCCCAAACAACAAAATAGACGTGTAATTTCATGCACACTTGTAATGAAGAATCTAAAGTTAGTATTTTTCTTTGGTGAGAGACGAGGTCCATTTGTGCATATTTTTTATGAAAACAGAACACCATTCACCTGAACCAGAAGAACAGAGCATGCAGTCAACTCTCTATTACATATTACAAGAATGATAACATACTCTTCATCAAATGGCTTTTGCTTTGCGGGTGACCCGTGGGATTTTTCTTTAGGTCTTTTAACCGTTGGTAGACATGGCTTTTGAAGCATGTTGTCATTGGAACTAAGTCCACTTACGCTGGCTATTAATTCTTCAATGCTGTCATCCTGTTATATTCAAAAAGAACATTTAGCTCAATTTCTGCTACTCTCTTGAACAATGACTGGTAATCGAGCCTAAAAGAACATATAACTATAGAGTCAAACCTGTATATAACGGCCCTCTATATAGCAGTCACCCTGTGTATAACAGTCACTGAACAACTTCCCAAAAAATCATCCCTTATATTTACAGTTAAGTTGACCTGCACATAGCGGTCACCTATATATAACAGATGCGGTCACCCTTTAGACTTCCTGAATCCACAATTTCACATTCTTTTACCTGTATGTAATCGTCACGAAATTGGGTTATGATTACTGAATAATGACAAACTTTATTCATCAGCTTGTTAAATAGCAGCCACCACGGCAGGGACCTCACAAAAATACAAATATTAGTACAATTACTAATACATGTGATTGCCTACGTCCAGTGTATGCTTGCGGCATATAACATTAAAGTGCTGTCACTTTCAAACAGTTACTGTAACTGTAACAACACAACTGTAACCACACTGTTTTCACTTTCTTCATAGTTACCTGATTACTACATTGTACCTTATCCGTTTCAAATTGTTTTCAATAGATGTAAATTGAGTGATTTTCCACTTAAAAACGTTGTTCATTAGCTTTCAGTAGATTTTTACTGCACTTCCCTAAAAGTACACCACGGACATTTTATGAGCCTTTTTTTATCATGTTTATTGCGTTACTGTTACTCGTTATTGTCATCAAAATGTAAATCGAGTGATCATTTGTACATAAAAATGGTATTTATTAACTTCCAGGGGAGTTTAACGGAAACCTGTGTACAGCTGTCACCCTGTATATAAGGGTCACCTGGCCACTTCCCAAGGGTGATTGTTATATACAGGTTTGACTGTATATTTCTGCGTGTTTAAAAATTTCGGAATCTTAGGCGACATGACAATTATACATACATGGCTTCAAGCTACAAATAAAAGCAGAGCTACTTATGGACATAATTGACCATAAGGGAAAAGAAGGATTTTTTCCTTGGATAGGAAACTACTGGTCAGCTGTCAATTACTCATAACATGGCTGTCCAATATCAAAGAGGTGCCTATGGTAATGGTGCTACTCTCTAATTTTTCAAGGTACGGGGTTGGACGCACGGACGGACATACATACGTACGGACAGTCATGTGACAATCAGAACTTTTTATATCACTGGGTTACCAAATTTTCTTAAGTATTGAGGCTCCACTAGTGCACCTTTGGCACGCAGGAGTCCGCTAATAGGATCTGGGTAAGAGGGCGCAATGTGAATTAGCGATCACCTGGGTCTTACTTTAAGAGCCAATAAAATGTACTGCGTCGTGAAAGGAATCACAGAGGAGGAGCATTGGGACAGTCGTTTTGTTCTGTGTTCAGTCAGTATACAATCACTTACAAATGAAATACTATTCTTTGTATTGTATCAATGCAACGGGTGGCCTCTGTAGTACAATACGCGAACTAATTTAGACTGTTGGTGGAGCAGATTTCTCAGTTGAATTATATGAGGGTTTCAGTGAGGATCGGAAATCCAGAATTTTTGAACTTAAGTATTTCTACTGAAAAAAACAGGCACTTTCTCTCAAAATGATAATGATAACGATAACGTAATTGTCAGTATTACCTTTCTTGTTTGATTTCCTGGATCTAGCCTATGTGCTTTTACAGTAGCTCGAGTATTTTACTATGATTTCTGGCCCTCCCTGCTTTCTTGTACTCATCGACATCGCGATACAAGCTCTATTCTTGACAGAGAAGATGCAAATTTCAGCTGAATACTCTTTTAGTTTCTAGATTCTTTAACTTGCATTACCAGTGCTACAGCTCCATCTAACTGCCAGAAATTTTACAGGGAAAAAACTCTGGTGGTTTCCTATAGTCATGTAAACACTGCTTAAGTCCTAACTTCACCTTTCCAAATTCATGTGGCAATTCATTGTAAAGTTCGGTCTCCATCAGCAGTGTAACACCATTTGCAACCTAAATAAAGTAATTCCACAGGCAGGGTCAGTTGATAAAACACATTTAAAGTTATGTTATTCGAAACTGAAGCGACCAAAAAGATACAGTTTTACTTCAACATTTCTTGCAACTTTTGCTGTGGTTTGGGCAACTTCCTTTTCTACTGACGCCTTGACCAATCTTTCTTGAGTCTGGAAAGTTGCGGGCAGAGTTGGTAAGAAATATTGTACAGCCGTTACATCACACTGAATTGGGCACACCAGGATAGCAGAAGCTGTGCGTGTTATTGGCTTAAAGCCAGCATGTAGTTGGTATTAAATAAAGATTGAACTATCCAAGAGGTAGCATAATCACATGTTAATTACAAAGAAACTTACATTTTGTTGTTGGACTTGTCTGGTCTCCGATTCATATTCTTTGATAGCTGTCTCCTATAAGCAGGCATTGTGAAGGTGGTTGGTTAGTCAGTTAAGGGTGTTATAACCACTGATGAGCCTAAATTACACAAAGTGACAATGGTCACTTTGCATACTTACTAACGTTTAGCCCAGTGGACCAGCCAGCCAGGCAAATGTATTCCGAGTTTCAAATATGGTTAAACCTACTCAAGACAGCGAGAGACCTTTAAATCTTTTTCCCAACATGAAAAGAAGTCACCCGGCTTGGTTATGCGTAATGTAATCGAACAACTGCAGTCGACTGAGCCAAATGCAAGCTAGACAAAGTCGAGGGAGGATGACTTTTTTGTAAAAGGCAAACAGTATATAAAGAGCTGTAATGTTTTAAACTTTAAGAAGCACGGATCGCATTAACATATCAAAAGTGCAAAAAATTGATGCTCAGGCACATGGCGACTTATCTAATGTTGATTGCGTCAGGGTTTGACAGCAAGATTGGAAAATTCCTCCCTCTCCCAGAACACATCAGATTACAGGGTTTTCGTTATTCCGACCGCTTGCACACAGGCACAAAGTTATGAATCCTCTCCCTTCCAGTCTTAAAATTGACTTTCATTGGCTTAGTAATTTAAATGTTTTAACATGTAAGCTTTAGTTATTACTAGGAGTAAATTACCTCTTCTCCCAAAATTTCCCTGTGAATGTATGAGCTCTTCCAATGAAGTAATTCCAACTTGATGTCCTTATTGTCCTAAAGAGTAGTCAAAATGACATCCGTTTGTGCTCAGAAAATTTTACACTACCTGCACGAAAACTTTAGGGCTGACAGGAGCCAAAATTAGGTCTTAATTTTGGAGCGTAACAGCAGCCTTACAGGAACCTAACTATCTGAGTGTAACATGAGCCCTACATGAACGTTACAAGAGCATTAAAAAAGCTGGCTTTAACGCTCTTGTGATGCTTTTGTTACAGTAACATTTACGTTCTCAAGTAGGTATTGTTTTACATTTATCAGAATTTGAAATGAAAATATGTAAGAAACGTTAGGCTTTTGTTAGGTTCTTTGTTGGGTTAACTAGGTTCTGCTTAATGTGACATCCGTCATTCGCAAGTTACCTGATAAAACGAAATATGGAAAGAATGTACATTCCTCACATGCTGTGCACTCACAACTGCTTTACGTCTGTCACTGGCTACTCACCTGATATATTATGCATGTTGCTTTCGATTCGGGCCTTTTGCTTGGGTCCGCCTTGGGCTTTCATTCCCTTGTGGACGTTTGTTTGAGGTGAATTACATGAAGTTTGAATAACATAAAGGATTTGTACCTACAAAGCAGTCGAATCTGCTCGCCAAGATCAGCAAGATGTGCAGACCAGCGAGTTGTGAATTCCACCAGATGATCCCAGCTGACTACTTAGCGTTAGAACACTGTGCGTACCTTTATTGGCTGTTACTCAATCCCAGCAAAATTTTACACATTATCCATACAGCTGACAGTCCAACAGCTTCTTTGCAAGTCCAAAACAGCAATGCTATGGTTTGAACACACATTGTTCATCGCCTCGAACAGGGCTGAGATGGCCGCGATGACGAGTGCATTTACGTGGTGCAATAATACTTAACCTTCAATGCCATTTTTTGGTTAAAAGAAGCTATGTTAGAAAGGATGGTCGACATTGGTAAGCAAGATATGTGCAATCAGACAAACAAACTATGTTGTCACCCATGACTTTGTATTGTTTTTCTACTACTGGCATGATGCTGTTATAATCTGTGAATGGCAGATTAGCAGAAAACAGCCAAACTTGAAAATAAGATTGAATATACATTTTCGGTTCATGGGTTATGAATATAAGTACTCAAAAATTGGAAAGTTATCTTTCAAAAGTGTCATCGTTTCATTTCAGAAATGGTCCTCCAATTTAGAACATAGTCAAGAGTAACATTTTCATCATAAGCTTTCAAAATTTTGTGAAATATTTGATTTCTAATCAAATTGCAATCTAAATAGCTCTAAATATATAAGGAAGAAAGTACAAATGCGACGTACAATTAGTTTTTAATGATAATCTCCACTGTTGAGGTTACAAGTCTCTGAATATGCAGTCTACTTTTGATCGATTTTGGGCATCGGGAAGAAAAAATTTGTTAAAAAAACTAATTGATTTAACAAACTTAAACCAACATTTTTGTAACTAGTGCCCTAAGAACTTCATTCTAGGCGAGTTTGAAGAAATTTCATTTTTAGCTATTTCCTGGTTTAGTTGATGTTTAGGCGGAGCTGCTCTTAAGAAGATTGCAGGGTTTGGTGAAGAAAAAAATTTGCAAAATGCTGAGGTGAAATAGAAAATTTTAAATACCTGTACTGGACTTAAGTTTGCTCTCACAGTGTACTTGGTTACTGGCTGCACTTGATCTGACACTGATCCATTGCCAACGTAATGCCAGATTAAGGATTGAAGATAAGCAAGCGCCTCAGTTGAAGGTGCTGATGAAAACAAATATATTTTCATTTACTTTTCCATCCACATATTATACTTTCTTGATTGGAGTCTTGGCTAGTATAATGAGATAACGATTTTCCTTTAACATGTAGGCCAGTGAAAGTAAGAAATTATCACCACAGTGAAATTGGCAGCTCAATTTGCTTTGAGAATTATACTGCTACTAGCAGCTAGAATTTTTATGCTGAAAATGTGAACTTAAGAAAAATATAGGGAATATCTTGTACCATGACTAACAATCTACATTTACTCACCTGGAGCCATGATTGCCAGTTGTCCTTTCAAGGCTGACAATTCCGCTTTGAGGGATGTATTCTCTGCCTCCAGTTTCTTATTTTCTGCAACGATCTTTTGTAGATTTCTCTCCATGGTGAAAGTACCAAGCCTTGATGGTGTTGTAGACTTATTCAGTAGCGACTGTTGTAATGTATTCTGATCATTCTCAGCGATAATGACATCGTCATCTCGAGGGGGGTTGTTCAAAATATCACGAAGACCACTGAACACTAGTGCGCGATTGCATTCAGCCCATGTTTGAGAAATGCCTGTATCTGGGCAGCTGGCTTGTGGGGTTGGATCAGGTGCCACTGGAAGTTGATAGCTATAGGCAGCTTGTAGAGCTGAGAAAACCTGGGTGTTTTGTTGGTGTATGCATGTTGAAGTCTCCATCAAATTTAATGCAGCTGCCTCAGTATCTAGTTTAATTAAACTACCTCACCGTTTGACTGCAAAAAGTTTATTTGAATGGAAATGGTTAATGTTATGGCTGAATATAATCCAAAAAGACAGAAAAATGCCACTGATAATCAGGATAGATTTCAAGAAGTTTCCATTCGTTTCAATTTACCACAACAAAAGGAAAGCAATGTCGAGGAGGAGGAATTTAAAGAAGTTTCAGTGCCCCTCAAAGCCATGAAAACTGTCGGCTTTGCTCGATCATCCCCGAGTCCTTCAACTTCAAGTAAAGGTGATGAGATGAAACAAACACCTACTGCCTGTGAAACAGTCATCAATTTAGAAACACAAGCTGAGGTCATCAATGAAGATTTGGAAGAAACTGCTTTCCTTGGGTCCGGAACTATTGAGGAGGAATACGCTGAAATTTACGCATCGTTGTTTTGCAGTTTGCTGAATGCAGATCACTCTGTCGTGAATGAATCACCTGAAGATTATGAAAACGCCAAAGCAGCTGATTGCATGTGGGATGAAATTCACGCTAATGTGTTACTGACCGAAAATGATGATCTGAATGATGATGACGAGTGTATGTATGAGTTGGAGGAATTTGACGATGACGAACATTTGCAAACTTTCCCCATTCCATCAATACCAGTCCCTGAGAGTAGTCAATCCACAGACGATCAACCCATTTGTGGCAAGTCTCAACTAACAATTCCTGCTATGATGACTTTGTTAGCTTTGTTTACAGTTAAATATCATCTGCCTGGGGAAGCCATTGCGCATTTACTAACACTGCTTTCTTTAGCTTTACCTCCCAATCACAACTTGCCATCTACGCTAAAGAGTTTCAAAGCTTATTTTTGAAATCTTAACAGTCCAGTCAATTTTCATTACTTCTGTTCTTTTTGCTTTACACCGGTAAATAGCAGCAGGTCACTTTTTGTCCTAACTCTGCCTGCCTCCGAGATTTGAGACCGAAAGTTGCCCGTAGCTTCTTTATTTATTTTCCTATTGCAGAACAGTTGCAGATGTTTTTTAAAAGACCTAGTTTCTACACTTCCTTACAGCATCGTTTTAACAGAAAGAAAAAAGAACCTTCCAACATCAAGGACATTTATGATGGGAAACTTTACAAAGATCTCGTAAATAAAGGTATATTGAGCAGCGGAGATAACATTTCCTTCTGTTACGATATGTAAATTTACATGTCGTAACATCCTTCCCTCAAAAGAAAAAAAAAAGGAGTGAAAAAACAGAAAAAAAAGAGAATCAGTTCCTCTATACGCTAACAGTTCTTAAAATGTCACTCATTAGACCTTAAGAGTTACATGATCTGTATAACGTCTAGGCTGTTTGACCAGTCTCCCACTTCTGGTATGGACTTAGCTTTCACACCCTGTAGGTGACACTTGTTGTCTCAAGGGCTGATCTTTGATGGTTTGATCTTGGTCTACTGAAGTGGTCGATAAGGGCTGATCCTTATTTGACTCAGTGGTGGTCGTGGACTGATTAACTTTCGTCGTTGCCACTGGCTTCAGCGTGAGCTGTTCATTGGCGAGGTGATCCTTAACTTTAGAGTCATGGTGGTTTGAAGGCGTTGACCATTCCTCAGCTGGAACACTATCAGCCTCTGCAGAACGTTTCAGGTGTCTCCAATTCCTGATATAGAGCTGACCATTTGACTCCACTACATACGATCTTCTGCCCAGTGGCTTCAGCACTTTCGCTTTCCTCCATGTTTTCTCGTTCAGCCGAAAGGGTTGCATCTGAACAACGTCATCTTTCTGAAGGTCCTGTAGGTCGTTTGCTGATCTGTCATAGTAGAGCTTCTGCTTCAACTTTCTCAGCTTGTCTTTCTCTAGAGTGTCTTCAGCCATGCTAGGTTTCAGCAAGTTGCTAGAAGTAGGGAGGTTTGTTTTTGTTCTCCTGCTTAACAGACGCTGGGCAGGGCTGGTACCAAATCCTTCCTGTGGGGTGTTACGATGAGCCAACAGTGCCAGGTAAGGGTGACTTTGGGATGCTGCAGTTTTTTTGAGGATCTTCTTTGCTTCCTTGACAGCAGACTCAGCTTTACCATTAGACTGATGGTGGTAGGGACTTGTTGTCACGTGATTGAAACCGTACTCCTTGGTGAAGTTTTTGAACTCTCGACTTGTGTACTACAAACCACTGTCCGACACAACTTCATCTGGAATCCCATATCGTGCCATATGTGACTTCAGTTTCCTGATGACAGTGGAAACCTTCAGGTCATACAACCTGTCGATCTCAAAGAAACCGGAGAAATAATCTACGGTCACCATGTAACTCTGGCCGTTTAAGTTGAACAGGTCGGTGGAAATTTTGGCCCAAGTGCGATCTGGAACGTTTTGACTGATGAACGTCTCGTTCTGCTGTCTTGTGTTGTAGGATGCACACGTTTTACACTTTGAGGTGAAATCTTTTATATCACTCTTCATATTGGGCCAATAAATTGTTTCTCTGATGCGCCTCAGCGTCGATTCTATTCCTTGATGGCTGGAGTGCAATGTCTGAAACATGCGCTTTCGAAGGGTCTTAGGGACCACAAGCCTGTCTCCTCTGAAGAGTAGACCATCCTGAATTACTAATTCATCACGGCTATCATAGTATATCGCCACTGTTGGAGGTAGCTCTCTCTTTTCTGCTGGCCACCCAGACTGCACTATGGCCTTCAAAGCTTGCAAAACTTAATCGTTCTTAGTCTCTACGCGGAACATTTCTGCTTCGTGCTCGCTCACCAGCAAGTGGTTTATTTCTTGAACGTCTTGCTTGACTTCCAGTCCCTCTTCAAAGGCAGATCTTGCGAACAGGCTATGTTCTCTCTGATCTTGAGTTGCTTCTGCCAACTTGGGGTAGTACCAACTCAAGGTGTCTGCGAGATGCAGCTCACTTCCTTTCTTGTATCGCACGTCCAGATCATAACGTTGCAGCCTCAAGATCATCCTCTGTAATCTCTTAGGAGCAGAGACCAGTGGCTTGGCAAGAATTGTTTCTAGGGGTTATGGTCTGACTCGACAATTACCGATCTCCCATACGTATACTGGTGAAAGCTCTCTGTTGAGAACACAATTGCAAGGAGCTCTTTTTCTATTTGGGCGTAGTTCCTCTCAGCTGCAGTCAGGGCTCTGCTTGCGTATGTCAGCGGCCTTCCATCTTGAAGTAATGCGGTTCCCAGGCCCCCTTCGCTTGCATCACACTGAATGACTAGGTCCTTCTCTCGCTCATAGTACTTAAGCAGTGGTGGGGCTGTCACCATCTCTTTGATCCTGCTGAATGTTCTATCATGGATCTCGTCCCATAAAAATTCTGTTCCCTTCTTGGTGAGCTGTCTGAGAGGCTGTAAGACCTCAGATAATCTCGGCAGGAACTTTGCTAGGTAACCCACGGTGCCCATAATCTGCTGAACACCAGTTACATCAGTCGGCCTCTCCATCCTTAGTACTGCTTCAACCTTGGACAGGTCTGCCTTTATTCCCTCTGAGGTCAGGAGATGTCTGATGTAGGGTACCTCTGTTTGCTTAAAAGCGACTTTTTGCTTGTTTAGCTTAATGTTACGTTCTTGGCGTCGCCTCAACAGCTTCTTAATTTTGAGGTCATGATCTGCTATCACATCCTTCATAGTATCTCCATTGCCTGCTACAAGGATGTCATCTGCTATTGCATATACTCCGTCAAGGCCTTCAACAGTTTCATGTAAACGGAGGTGCAATATTTCACTAGCGGGTGAAATCTCAAAGGGCATACAATTCCATTTGTATCTGCCAAAGGGTGTGGCGAAGGTCGTAAGCAGTGAACTCTCTTCTGTAAGCTTTATTTGCCAATAACCATATTTGCAGTTGATTTTAGTAAAGATTTTGGCCTTGCCCAACTCTGGCAGTATGTCTTCAATGACTCGCATAGGGAAATGACATCTCTTTAACGCTTTGTTCAAGGGCTTAGGGTACAGGCAAAGGAGAAGGTTACCGTTAGCCTTCCTTGCGGTCATCATGGAATTTACCCATTCAGTCAGCCTCTCAACTTTCTCGATAACACCTCTAGCTTCCAGATTGTCAAGGTATTCTTTAAGCGGGCTTCTTAAAGCTTCAGGCACTCTTCTTAACGGTTGTTGGACAGGTTTAACCGTTTCATCAACTTCAAGTCGCAATGAAGTTCCCAGATTGCCAAGGCCATCAAAAGCATCTTTGTACTGGGAGCACATGTGTTCCAGGGTAAGTCCTTCAAACTGTCGGCTACTTGTCAGGTTCACATCTACATTTGCTGTAGAAGTGCACTCTGCAGGTTCGGAAAACAGCTTGATCTTATCATTTCTGATTGTAATTAACTGCAGTTGCTGGGCAGTTTTACTCCCGATCAGATTGACACAGTGTTCATCCTCTACAATGGTAAAGTTAACTTTGTACTTCCTTTTATCCCTGGAATTCGTGAGTTGTACCTTGCACTTTCCAAGCGGCCTGGGCGTAGAGGCGTACATTTTTAGGACGTGAATTGTGGGCATGATCCTATTAGCATACTTCATTCTTTTGATGGAGCTTAGCTTGAGTACATCACACATTGCTCCGGTGTCGATTTGGAAATTAATTTTGGGTCCTCCCTTTAATTTCATAGCCGCAGTAATCTTTGATGGGATGTTGCTCTGTATCACGTGCATTGAGTCGACTTCTGGAGTTAATTGAATTGTAAACAGTGATTCACCAGAGTCACTGGAAGAGACTGAGACTGTGTTGACCGGTTTTTTCCTTCGTCCACACTGCTTACACACTCTAGCGAAGTGATTACTTTTTCCGCACTTTCCACGAGTCTTTCCATAGGCCGGACATTTTTCCCTCTTGAGCACGTGATTTCCTCCACAGTACTTGCATTTGTTGGCACCCTTTGAATCTCTTGGGTCTTCCGGTAATCTTGTTTTTTTTTGTTGCGATGTTTCAAAGCATGTATTTCATTCGGATCTGTAGCTGTGGCGAGATCCTTTAAATGCTGTGCAGTTGTTTCTCCGCTTTTGCAGATGTCGATTGCTTTTTCTAGAGTGAGTTGTCTTTCTTGCAACAGCTTCTTTCTCAAGGCAGGCTCTTTAACGCCAAACACTATTCTATCACATATAAGTGAATCATGTAAACACTGACAAAAATTACACGACTTCGCAAGTGTTCTAAGTGCCAATACATAGTGATCAATACTTTCATCCTCTTTCTGTGATCTGGAGTTAAATAAATACCGCTTGAAGGTCTCATTGGTTTGTCTGATGCAATATTCCTCAAATTTTTGAACAACAGAGTCGAGTACTTTCGAACTTTCGGGTGGGTTAAATGTCATACCTTCATAAATTTCAAGAGCTTCTTCACCGATCACAGAAAGAAAAGTTGCAGTCTTATATTCTTCGTTGCACTGCTGGAGCCTCACAACTACGGCGTAATTATCCCAGGCTCTTTTAAATTTTTTCCAGTTAGCGGCAACGTTGTCAAGATTTAACGGTTTCGGCATTGGTATTCCACTCAGCAAAGAAGACATTTGCTGCATTTGTGCACTTCCAATGGACGCTGTATTAGTTGTATTTGTCGCCATAGTTCCCTCGTCGCCTGACATCTTGTAGTTATGCGACGATTTTTTATCCTGACACCATGTTTCAAAGCTTTTATTCGCTCAGCTAACGGTAGAAGACTAAACTAACGATTCAAAATACATAATTTATATGTACGGCAGAAAGTCTGCTGACAATTACAGCTACAGAAATTTACATATCGTAACACCTTCCTTTTTAATACGGATGGAGCACCAGTTTCTAAATCTTCAAAAGTTTCAATATGGCCTTTATTTCTGGTGATCAATGAACTACTGTATGAGAAAAGGATGGCAAAAGGAAACATGATTTTTGCAGGGCGCTGGTTCAGGGACAAAAAGCCCACTATGGCAACTTTTCTGAAACCCTTGTATGAAGAACTTAGTTTTCTGTTAATGGACAAGGGTATTACAGTAGAGTCTTCAGAAAGAGGCAAGTTTTTATGTAGAGCTGTTCTTCTAGCTGGGAGTTGTGATCTTCCTGCCAGGTGTTTGGTGTGTAACAGCCTACAGTTTAATGGAGAATATGGCTGTTGGAAATGCTTTCAACAAGGAAGAACAGAAAAAATTGGTATTCAAGGCCATACAAAAATATTTCCGTATGTAAGGGATAATCCGAAGGGCCCATTGCAAAATAAACAGGATACTACAAAGCACTCTTATGAAGCATTGAGGAACCTTCAATCTGGCCAGAAACAATATGCAGTAAAAGGAGTAAAGGGGCCATCCTGGCTTTTATTTCTGGAGAATTTTGACGTTGTTGTGGGAATGGGAATAGACTATATGCACGGAGTTCTATTAGGCGTTCAGAAACTTCTTTTGAAGTTGTGGTTTGGCGACACCTATTCTAAAGAGCCCTTCAGTTTTCGGCACTTAGTTGGAGTTTTAGATGATCGACTAAACGAAATCCTTCCAACTTAAGAAATAAGGAGAATGCCAAGGTCAGTATCTGAACACTTAAAAACACAGGAAAGCGAGTGAACTACGTTCATTTCTGTTGTTTTATGGAGCTCCCGCTTTGTATGGTATTCTTTCTGAAGACTACTTTCAGCATTACCTTCTACTCGTAAATGCCATACAATTGTTGTTGAAAGACTCAATAAGTGAATCAGATCTCGGTGAAGCCAAAAATTTGCTGTTTAGTTTTTGTTCCAGTTTTCCCGCCATTTAGGCGGCACATTTCACTACTATGAACATTCACCAGCTGTTGCACTTAGTTGATAATGTACATGACTTGGGACCACTTTTCACTCACAGCTGTTTTCATTTTGAGGATAAGAATGGTTTTATTTTGAAATTTATTAATGGGACACAGTAGATAGACAGACAAATATCAGCTGTGTCCTTCACACAAAAGCTACCAGAAATGTGTACAAGATACATCCTTCATCACGTAGAGGCAGACAACTTATATTGCGACCTTTTAAGCAGATACTCCCCTAAAAGAGCTTGTGAACTTGCACCTGGTATTTTTGCTTTGGGAGCCCCGCAAAAACGCGAACTAAATGAAGAATTCTTGGCAGTAGCTGAATTCTTTCAATGTGCCCCGCACACTGTCAACGTAACCTCCTTTGTTCGGCGCACGATAAATGGGTTTTACATTTGGATTAGACTACAAGTGCTTAACAAGGAGGAATTGTTCCACGATCAAATACTTCGATGGCAAGGGGTACAGTTTTGCTCAGGTAAAATGTTTTATTCAGATTGCTGACTTCTTCGAAAATGTTCTAGATTTTGCATTGTGCTACCCTCTGTACTGCGAGAGTTATGACAACTCTACACATATTAACGTTGTCTCACAGACGGACCGAACCAGACTCATATCAGTTGATATTAAAAGCATCTCATCGAATTGTATATTTATCAGTTTAAAGATGATCTTAGCCGGGCTTATGTGTGCTAGTTTCCCAACAAATTGGAGACCGACTAAAGTTGACAAGTCGTTTTAACTATTTTCAAAGAAATACATATTCTCTATAATGCCGTTTATTCACAAGGTTCAGAATTTACACAGTGCTCGCAAAATGCAAGCCTGGTTAGCATTTCGAGAGAAAAAGTATCGAAACAGATGTGGTCGCTGAGTGATTATTCTCAAATTTTAATTGCTTAAAACTTAAAGTTGAATTTACAAAAACAAACCCCTTGTGTAAATAAAGATTTTTGGCGGGTGTACTTATAGCAGTTGTTTATATAGAATAGTAGTGAATACATGTAGTTTCAAACAAGGCTCAAAGTGCAGTCACTCATAAGAAGCATGTTTTATAACTGTTGTTATGCTCAAAAGCTGTAAATATAACACGTGCTTCTGGTGAAGTCGTGATGTAAGTGGCCTTTTGTAATTTGTCATGGTTTTGGCAACCAGATGTAGAGCCATAGTAGTATGCATGACACGTTCGTGATCTTGAAGCTGATAATTGTTTATCTTTTGGCGGTACATGTTTTAGTTGTTTTTAAAACTGTCATGTTGACAAGACCCACCTGGCTGTAAACTAAGTAAGGTATTTAATTTCTCCCGTTACTTTTCTGTTAACGTACAACTTTAATAAAGTGTGGAAATGAGTTTAACGTAAACAATCATTGTGTTGAGTATTTTAGACTGTACTCTATAATAAAGGACGCGTACGTGAGCGATGGATGTTCGCTTTTTGTTGCTTATGTTTTTCATGTTGTATTGATTGCGTCACGAGAAGAAACACAGCGACAACAACCACATTGACGCTGTTAAATTTTGCTCATATGCACTTGCAAAGTATGCAAACTGAACGATCTTGGCAACTGAATCAATGACGGGATTCGGTGGAGTGTGATCTTTTCTCTTTACGATTTGTTAAGGGAGAAACAAGACTCAACTGCCCGTGTGGAGTTGTGAAACTCTGATGCCCTGAAGAATTCACACATGTCAAGCTATCAAAACTAGTGCTGTGCTATTGGTCAAATCCCGTAAGAAAACAAATGTTCATTATTTAGCACAGCTCAAGCAGTACACACCAGTACACACCGATCTCAAGCATGATTCTAGTGCAAATCTGACTGCAACATTAATTCACAACTGTCGTCGCCTTTTCCCAAAACGTTCAATGAGAAAACAACAGGCATCCTGTTACCGAACAATTACCTGGCGTGGAGACGTCTTACTTTTCAATCACGTAGTGACCCTGACCCCGCATGTTATGAGTATTATCATGTTCATGCAACGACAGTACTCAAAGCATGCAGACACTACTTGATTACTGGATTATGTTCTAGAAATGGACAAGTTCGGCTACTTGAACATTCATATACATGTACTGCTGTTCATTGTGGATCTTAAGTCGATCGACTCTTGCCTACTTTCGGATATCCAACAATCGCTTTCAAAATCATCAGGAAAAAGATGGTCATGAATTAAATCGTCTTCGGAGGAAGAGTCTTTGCCATTTACTGGCCCAGTTACCATTGCGATGGCTAAGTCATTTGATCGCTGGTAAGCCTATAATGTAGAATTTATTTTACGATTTTTATATATTGTGCAAGAAGGTTCATCTTCATACAGCCTGGGAAAATTGTGCATGCGGTTAAAATTAGAATGTACGCCAGATCAAAACATCACGATAATGCCAGAGCGTTACGAAAGTAAGGCTTATGTTTGGCAAATTGTTAGGTTAGGGTTTACATTTCTCACAGCCAAAAATATTTTGCTTAACACTCGGTTAATTTCGGATGGACCACAAAACCCTAACAACGATCCTCTTTTTTAAGGCTCTTGTTAGGGTTACCAAAGGCTAACAAGCAACCTAACATTACCCTTGTTTTTGTTAGCCTCTCTAGCTGTGAGCCTAACAAAAAGTTGTTGGGCTGAATTTTGGTTCTTGTAAGACCCTTGAAACCTTTTATGTACGTTTTCAGGCCTTTGTTAGGCCTGATTTTGGCTCTATTAGGCCTAATAATTTCGTACGGGTAGACCAATCGGACAGTCACAAAGTGCTGTACCTTTGACAATGATGCTATTTTTTCATCTTTTTGCTGGAGTTGCTCCTCCATTTCTGCCTTTAGAGACTGGTATTCTGATATTCGCTACAATAATTATAATATAACATATATATAATACCACAGATACAAAAGAAAATAACAATCTCGTAATAAGACCATAAATACAATTCTGATCTGAAACGTTGTTTCTCTTCTGTCTTTCACCTCCTTTTCCAAACGTTGAATCTTCGTGTTCAGTTCCGTTTCATGCTTTTTTTGCTAAACACAGACACAATTACTAAAGTGATTATTGACAATTTTGCTTCCAGCCAAAATAATGGTTCAACCTTTGTTTGTCTTTTTCAGGAGTAATTTTTTCATGTGTTATTACACAGGTATATATCTTATGGCGTCCCTTGAATTAACTAATGCAATCCAGTGGTTAAGCCAACTAGTATTTCAGAAACTTTAGTATATGTACTAAGTAAACTGTGTTTGATTACAGGGACACTTACCATTTTGACATTTGCTCTGTTGAGGTCTTTTTCAGTCTTGAGATTCGTTCTAAGCTCTTCTACTTGGTCGACCTATTGTAATAGTGTTTAATACATTTAAAATGCAATGTCTTTTTTTATTACAGAAGCACACAAAATTTTTAGTCAAATTAACTAGAAAACGTTGCATTAATGTTAATAGGTGTTGACTGTGATGGTTTGTTAACCCTTAAGCGTATAACATCATGAAATTTTGTTTTTTTCCCTAGATCTTGCTGATTGTTTCATTTCACTAGGATCAGAATCAAGATTCAATTCAGTTTTACACTTTGTCAGCAAACTAAATCAAAATATTAACTCTTAAAATTGCACCATCTGATAATCTACCAAAGGTACTTACCAGTGTTTTTTTCTCTTTTGCCCACTTCTCATTTATTGAGTGGTCTTCGTCTTCTTTGGACTCAGCAGCCCTTGCGGCCTGATTAAAAAATGCTCCTTAGATCATGCCTTGAATCATTCTTTATAAGCATGTACCAAAAATTACAAAAAATTAGCTCCACAACAACATTTAAGAAAAAAGACACTGAAAAAGTTGCACAAGAATGAAGAAAATGGGTTTATGGCATCACCACCTTCTGTTTGATGAAACCCTCAACCAAAACTTCACCAGCTTGTAAGGACAAAAGAGTTTTATAGATTTCTTCTTCTGGGGTTGACGCATTGAGCCACTTAAAGAATTAGGTGTTGATAACAGGAGTAGATTTGGAACTTGAAGAGCCACAGGTGGCACCACCCTCTATATCCAGTACCAATTGCCAAGTTCTTCTACTAAATCGGCCAACATATTTTGGTTTCTGGAGGTCTTACAGGTGAAATACGAGCTTTGTTTTTTTCTCCTCCTGGTGTCTCCCAGGGATCAATTCTGGGACCAGTTCTGTTCACTATCTACGTAAATGACCTGTTGTCTGTCCCTCTACGCTGCAAATCTGCCCGTTATGTTGACAATAACAAACTCTGTTTGTCTTTTCCTTCAACTAATATAACTACTGCAATCGACAATTTGAATGAGGATGTAAAAAATATCTGTGTCTGGTGCTGCAAAAATTCTCTTCTAATTAACCCGGACAAAACCAAAGTCCTGTTTATTGGCGTGCAGCAACTTCTCCACCAATTGCCTTCAGTACCTGTCTTAATGCTTGGAAAAGAAATCAACCCCGTCGTTGTCGCCAAAGACCTTGGTCTTTATCTCGATCAATCTTTAACTTACAGCGATCACGTTACAAAAACAGCTTCTAACTGCATGCACAAACTGATAGAAATAAACAGGATAAAGCATTTATTGGATAAGAAGACATTGCTTCTACTTATGGATTCTTTTATTTTCAGTAAGCTGTTCTACTGTTCTACAGTCTGGTCGAACACAAGCAAGTCTAACATCAAGAAATTACAGTTGTTGCAAAATTTTGCTGCACCTATTGTATTGGGACTCCAGAAGTACAACCATATCTCACAAGGCATCAAATCCTTGAATTGGCTGCAGGTCAGTGACAGACTCTACATAAATGACACTGTGATGACTTTCAAATGTATTCATAATCTTGTTCCAGACTACTTGATTGATAAATTCATTTTCAGATCTCATATCGCTACAAGAAACACCAGACAGAGTAATGACTTAAACATTCCACGTTGCCGACTGGCTACCGGACAAAGATCATTTGCATATCGCGGAGCAAAAATCTGGAATGAGCTGAGTGATGATTTGAAAAGTTTAACTTCTGTGAAAGCTTTTAAGGGACACTTGATCAAACATATTTTAAATGTTAATAATGTAAATTCTTAATATTCAATTTTAAACTTTGTAAATTTTTAAATCTTTAATACTGTAATTAATTTTAGACTTTTTTCCCATTTTGTTTATTCATTTTAATTGACGTATTTTTATCTTTTTTATTCCTTTTGTAATGAAAAGCCCCTTTGGGGAGTTGCAAATAAAGTATGTATGTATGTATGTGCTGTTTTTCTATAAAATTGATTAACAATGAAAGAAACAATACAAAAAATAAAAAGAGAAAATAAAGTTTAACTCTGACTTCGTTTGACTTACATTTTTGCGTGTCGTGCCTTTTTAGTGAATCAACTATGTATTCATGTCCTTGTGTAATTGCTTATTTTCTCCAAGAGGTAGTACCTCACACGATTCTGGTTCGACCTACATATATGCCTATGTGCAATGACGAATCGCCCTTGCAATATCCATGAAACTTCTCTTTGGCTCTACCATATTAAGGGACAAGCATTCTGAAGATGGCTTCCTTGCTACATTGGTAAAAGGCATGTTATAAAATCCAGCCATTCTGATTGGTTGCAATTGAAGAAAAGGTACCTCAGACTATGGGCAGTATTACTAGTGGGGACACCCAGCTATGAAAAATAAGTTCATGGATTGCTTTTATACTAAATTTTAAACGAAAATTCTTGAAAAAGCACCAGGAAACACCTTAATATCTTATTACTAACTGCCTACTAAGTCAACTGGTAACAAACGGCAACAGTGTGTAGGGAGTCTATCTTTTTGTCGCCGGTCCATGTCGAGGGTCGAGGATTTTTTTTATCAAATGGCATGTTTTTTCTGTTTTTTTTAATCTTTGTGGTGGGCTCTATTTCTGCCGATTTCATTAAAATATTTTAATGTCTTTCATGTCCGCTAACGTGATCGTAATTCGTATCACAAACATTTTTGCTACAGCGAGAAAGATAAAGAAAGATATGAATTGCCATCATGTTTAGGGGACATTTGACCAAATCGGGGAGGAACATGTAGACCGGACTCAACTGAGTGGCAGAAATCGAGCCTAGGATAAAAAAAAAATTCCTCCGAAAAAACATGCCATTTAATAAAAAATATTACCCTCGATGCTCAGCATGGAACCTCGACAAGATATAATAAAAGAACTTAACACAGGTCAGTGTTGACTAATTTTTGCTGTTGTTAAGATCTTGGCTTGATCAGAGACCAAAGCCTTTCTCATTTAGGTAATTCCATTAGGACAAAGAATATCCAAAGCAGATCTGTAACTTGCTTGGTAGTGTTTCTGTAGAGTTTTCGGTGCTTGAAAGCAGATTTCCAAATTTTTGATGTGCGCCAAATAGGGCAGTAGCAAAACAAAGACGTGAGGAAGGAGGGGAGAAGGGAGGAAGGAAATGCTTGCCCACAAACCTTATTATTCTGCAGAACCGCGTTTGCAGACAAACACGCAGCTCTGCGTGATAGATGTTGTAGTCGCCACATTGAAAACTGCGTGAGAATTCACTTCTACAGATTTTCGTGCACATTGTCTGACAATCTGGAAGATAGATGAATTCTCACACAGCCCAAGTTAAACATGGTGAGAATAACACTTATAATGCCAAAAAAATTGTCAGTCAGACTTTTTTTATTTGCCTATGGCAAATAGTGCGGCAAGAAATAATGACCTCCCGTCAAAAGTGATGTACATGTAAGAGCAAATCAGTTACTGATTTTTCGATATGCACTTATCACGCATTGATTGATCAACATGAGTTTGTCTAAGTTTTCTTCTCACTCCAATTTATGCACAGCCTAGAATGCAGAAAAGCTCTTTAAGCTTCTTTATACGGGAACGCTTGCAACGTAGGCTAAACATGAGTTGACGAGAGATCGTGTGACAGTCAACAGGTATACGAGATTGAGGTTTTTCGGCCGCTTTTTCACAACCGGAAATGTAACACGATCGCCTCTGAAATGTATCCTCCCTAAAGCAGTTCTGTGCGTATGGTTGCGTACTTGACTGGGTTGTCAGATTAAAACTTCAAAACAACATTTTCTCAGCGAAAAGCAAGATGAAAAGGTCACGTCAGTGATCGTGTTTAACTAAACCCAGTAGATAAAATGGATTGAACAAAACTGCAAGATTTCATTTTTTCGGCAACTGTTTCACACAAAAATAATTGGACTTCAGTCAAATTTGAGTAAAAAAGATGGCAAAATGCCTAACACAGAAGTTTTAGTTTGTGCTGTTTTTCCTTCATCGTTCAAAGTAGCGTGGTTTTTCATACACAAACTACTGTTTCGATTTATCACCACAAAATTCACCGCAAGTCAACTGCTGAAACGCAATAAGCAAACGGCAGAAATTACATTACCACAGAAAAATGAAAATCTTTCCTCAAAGAAGCTTGCCATGTCACTCTATAAACCCTAATTTTCTTCCATGTGGGATGAAAATAAGCATAATATGGAAAGAAGAAGGGAAATCATTAAATATATTGCACAAGTTGAAAGTTTCGTATCTCTGTTTGTTACATGTTCTTTTTTGGTAAGATACTAACATGAATGGTGTAAAGCATAAATTAAGATGAATTACAGTTTTGCTGTATGCATAATGAATTTTCAGATAGTATTTATTGGTTTATCCCCGCCTCCCTTCCGTATATGCGAAAATACAGCAATAGCCAAAAAGCAGTGTTTTGGCTACTAAGCAAAATTCAAGCAGAGTTGAAGTGTCCGAGTAGAATGAGCAAATTTTACGAGTATTTCCTGCCAGCACAATAAGCCACTCTACATGCGAACATTTATCTTGTAGTCTACATTCCAGATTACATTCCAGATTAAAATATTCGTTCATTCATTCATTACCACAAGTCACATGAAAAAAGCCCACCAAATTCTAAAACACATCGTGGGAAATCCTAACTCCTCAGTCCGACATCAAGATCGTGAGAGGAAAGAAGAGTTATGTCGCCTTTAAAATCTAGCTTTGTTTGTCTTTCCCTTTTGCTCTGATTGATGGTATATGCGGTGCTTTCATTGTTCGCTTTGTTGTTTATCTTTAAACAAAAAACTGTTTGAGAAAATGAGACATACATCAGTAATACCACCAGCACAGACAGAAGTGTGTTATGCGAAAGGTCAAGCGAGGAAAAAGGACCAGGAGGAGGAGGAGAAAAACAAGGCAATGACGAAGACAATGAAGTTCTCACAGATATAGCCTTAGGAGCACTTCACAGAGACAAGGATGTAAGTAGCTGAGTGGCACTACTTTTCATACAAGCAAACATTTCTGTAACCAAGTATTGAATTTTTTCACAGGTAATTGAAAATAACAAGAGCTCACCAGCCATTTTAAGACTTTGTGGCGGAGGACGGAAAAAACCTAAGGTACAAATATTTGATGAACACATGAACAAAACTACCCCAAGAAATGTTTCTACCAGTGCGTTATTGGGTTGTCACTTTTGCAGCCAGCATTTGAGCTCGTCACGCAACATTTCCTCCGGCTGACCATTTTTGGGCGACAAGCCCAAACGAAGGCTACAAAGGAGACTACAAGTTGGGATGAACATTTATAGTTTCAGCCACAAATATGAAATGATACATTTCCGTGTTGTTGCTATTGTTCTGTCCAGTTTTATTTTTGTTCTTGTTGTTGTTTTTTTTAACCATCATTGAGCAATAATAGGATAACCCAGTATGAGGATTTGTGAATTGAAGGGAAAGGGAGCAGACGAATGAAAGGGACTTGCAAAGACTGGAGGTTTATTTGAAATAAGATTAAATGGACGTTTGCTTGCAGATACCCACCAATAACAACCAAAGTTGTTTGTGTGGAGGAGCATGTAACCATGTTACCTTTCCTGATGACAGTGATTTGGAGACTGATGAGGATTACGAAGAGGTATAGCAGTTGTAATCTTCACAGCTTAATGTGTAAAACTTTCAGCTTAAGAGCAGTAAAGTCTCGTCTTTTCTTCTCTTGTCTTGTCCAGCACTTTGCAAGCTATCTGAATGAAGCAATCCTATATGATTATTTTCCCTTCCAGTTGGTTTTGGTTTGCACGTGTTTGAACAAGTATGTTTCTATTAAATGGTAGATGTAGACTGTGTAACCGGAGTAAGAAATGAAACCACTGGTTACTGTTATCATTCTTGCAGGAAAACGGAGAAGTTGTAGGTTTTCTTCCAGAAACAGCAATCGATCACAGTTTTGATGAAGTTCACCAGGTAGATAAACTGCTTTCTGAATATAATGTTTTCTCTAGGATGTTACAAAAGAAAAATATGATTGTAAAAATATGCAATAATCATATGATTACAAGTTAGGTTTGAGTGTTGAGTGTAAGTAAATGCTGGCGATTATTTATATCACTGCATGTTTACTTGTAAGACAATATTAGGAAACCAGCTGCAAATGAGCTGGTACAAGTTGTCACGAGTGCGACAACCAGGAAAATACGTAAGCGCAGGCTGAGGGAAATAACTGCAAGCCAAAAAAATTGCTGCCAAAAGAAATGCCTGACAGCTGTTTTAAGCGATGAAGATATCAATGAGTCACGCGAAAACTTTCTTAAAAACAAGTAAAATAAACAAGGAGAATGGCTGATGAACTTTTTCAAAATAAGCCAAAGAATGGAAAATGGCAAGCATATGTACGAGTACGATGTCAAGCACAAGAAAGTCTGTCAGAAAGCATGGCTTAGGAGTCATGGAATATCAAATGGAAGGTATGGTTGCATCGCTGTTGGCCCTTTTATTTGTAATAAGGGACATCTTACGGTTCTCAGGATTTGAAACGTTTGTGCATAAATTGCTTGAGGCTTGTAGGTAAGCTAAGTGACATACAGTTTATAAATCTTTTCGACATCAGATTAAGGTTACTGTGTCAAGGAAAAGGATGGATCTGTCGAGTGTGTTTTATACTACTCACATAACAAACCTAGCTAGCTTTTGTGTCTAATGGTGATTCTTTGAACAATTGACTTGGCTGTGCAAATTGTTTGATTTTCAATTGCCTTAGATTTCACAAATGGAAGAATGACTGGGCCATCAAGTGACTCAGTAGCCACGTCCATGCCAGAAAAGGCATGACATTTGAATCCAGGCATTTTATCGAGACAGAACTCTGGTTTCGAGAAATGGTAGATGCCCTTTCAAATAGAATGCCTGATTCGCAACAAAGGGAGCTGATGGCATGCCTGAACTTTAAAAAGATATTTGAAATGTACAAGGAGTCAGCTTCCAATCCTCTTAGGGACAGGTCATTATTTACTGGGGGGGAGTGCCACTATATTTGGGGAAGGGTCACTACTTTTTGAGCTCCACTTTGGGGGGGCTATTTTAAAAAAAATTCATTGAGGGGAGGGCTACGATTTTTTGAGATTATAAGTATTTACCATGAGTCTTTGAACTCAGAGTTCTCTTGATTTGGATCACTCTACCCCGTGGATTTCAATTTGTCACTGGTTGCAGCATGAAAAGTGAAATTCAGGCCTATAATAAAAGTACATGTATTATGAATACAAAAGGTCTTTATTAAAGGCATAACTGTTCAATGAAACACTTCATATTTGTGTTGGTTTCTTACATGATTCATTTGTTGTACAAAGTTTGTACAAATTTGAAAATACAACACATGAGAAGATATCATGATCTGTAGCAGGTAAAAACTGCAAAAGTTCCATTTCTGACTTGCGCACATGCACCACACATTGCTTATAACTAATGATACCTAATAATATGCTCTACGTTTTGAACAGAAACAATATTTTCTTGGAGAATTAAATAATATAGAAAACTTCTGACAGTTAGTCTGACACATGATCCAGGTATGGTGTGCAAGTTGGGGAATTATCCCAGTATGGGCCATAATGGTCATCTGAAGTATTCTCCTGCACTGGACTGATTCGGCTGGTCATTCAAAAACACTGCAGTCATTGTCATCATTGTATCCGTCGTCATCACCATCATCATCATAATTCAGATCATCACCTTCATTGTCGTTGCCGTGGTAACTACTGGTACTGGTTGCAGCATTGCCTCCATTTTTGCCTAGTAGGCTCGAGAGGTAGTCCCTTGCACCACTGCTAAGCCAAGCTGTATCATGTTGGCATACCAATAACTCCACCCATTTCTTCTCTCTTTTGTTCAATTTGAAAACAAGCTCTCTCATTATATGACTTTTTTCACAGCGAGAGTCCTCGTCTAATCTAGGGGCGATCTATTTCATAACTTCTGACGTCCTCTGAGAGGTACGCATAGCCTTATGTTTTGCCACACGGTGTTTGTTCCATTTTTTTTGATCACGATTTTCTCTTGAAGGCTCCAAAATCTACCTGAAAGAGATTCAAGGCTTTCCTTCCAAGGTCAGTTAACTTTGATCTTGTGGAAACCAGCTTGGTTTTTAACTGGCATGCGAGGACGCTCCAGCAAACGACAGAACTGTGGATGATTTTCAACCAAGGGCTCAGCTGTGGAAATTGTTTAATGAAGGTAACATGAATACCGACAAACGTGACAATAACATAAAATATATTTCTTTTTTAACATCAAAAGCATTATAATATTTACAGAAACCTACTTTACCAACTAGGCATGTATTTCTCTTGAAAGGATTACTAAATGAACCAAGTGCCATTCAGAGATTCAGCAAAGAATACATAGTAAAAGATCATCTTGTCAAGAATTATGTCTGCCATCTTGAAGATCAGAAGTTCAAGAGAAAAAAACGTGAAGAATCAAGTAAAAGGTTTCAAAGGGAAGAAAGAAGAAAAACATATGATGAATACAATTGGATACTCATGTATGGGGAAGGGCAGCTTAGAAAGTTGAAAGTCTCCTCTCTTGATCTTTACCTGGACAAACATGGTATCAGTTGTTCAAGGAGCACATTGAAACAGGACAAAGTAGACATTGTTGATGCCCACATTGCAAGATCAACAGTTAACAATGATGCAGTAAACAATGAAGAAGATGATGGCGAGGATGAAGATTCAGATGAATAATACAGAGATGATGTAGTGCTGGAGGAAATTGGTGACGACAGTGATGAAGATGAAACAACAGATACTGCACAACAAAGTGAAAAAGATGAAGATGACAGTGAGGGTGATGATGACAGCAAGGACAACAACAACAATGATTATGACGACAATGATGACTTTTCATCTTCTTCCTTAAATGTCTCACCATCGTATCTTCACATCAGGCCATGGAAAATTAGAAACAAGGTTGAGAAGGCTCTTAAAAGTATCAATTATTCACTGGTAATCTAAACGTTGTAGGCTTAGCCCTTCTTCAGTAGGTGGAATGATTGAGCCACACCATAAAAAAAACTGTACTCGTATGCATGCACGGAAAGCGTGCCCGTGAAGTACAAAGCAAACAAAGGCACGCTGTGAAGTATGAAAACCATTGTTTTAGTGCATGTATGTGTAATATGCACTAGACCAAAAGCAACAAGAAATTAAAGTTAATGTTCAGTCCGTTACCTTCCTCAGTTCACTCTCTCCTGGAGCACAATTTTTAAGCAGACAAAGTCAATCAGTAAGCGAAATAAATTAAAAGAATTTTTTTTCAAACTTGCTCATCATATTGTCACCACAAAAAAAGAATCATATTTATACAGAATTGAAGACAACAAGAGTTGTCATTACTGCAGGGATGGCAACTATTTACTTCACTCTTTCCTAGGTTGTCATATTGCACTCGACTTTCTCCAGAAAGTGCTATGCTGGTTTAATGGAAAGGAAAACACTTCCATCAAACTGAACTCGGAAGAAATACTCTTCGGAACAGCTAGCGATAACGATAATAGAATCAAAAAACTAAATTTTTGCCCCCTCTATGCCAAATGCTACTTTCATTTCCAGAAAATCAACCAACTTGAATGTGATTGGGATGTTTTTGTCCGGAAACTAAAATAGAAAATAGAAGGTTTCGTTTTCTTCAATTTGTCCTTTACTTTCTGCAATCTATAAAAAAACTCGTATATTTTTTCATCATGGCAATTAAATAGAATATACCCTGTAGATCAGTTATACTATTTATCACAGTATGTTAGTTCAGAGTCTAGTTACAGGTGTATATCACATTGTAAGCACCGAAAACAATGTAACGTTCTGTCTTTTTAAATCACCACAAGTATTGTGAGTCGTGTAACTACTGTAAATATATAGTATTATTATTAGTGGTAGTAAGGTAGTTAGCCGCAAGTGTTGTATGTAGCGTAAGTTAAGAGTTAAAATTATATGTAGTAAGGAAATAAAGGTAAAGGAACCCCCCAAAAATGTTCAGTCCGTTCAGTCGAAGTGTTTCCAGCTTGAAGATTAATTTCATTTTGTGCTGCTTGCAGCTGCTACTGCCAGAGCACTGTTTCAAGCCACATACCATGATGTCATCCAGAGAGTGGGAGGCGAAGTACACACTGAAGGATTCTGTGACCGCTAAGAATGGTAACGTTTTGTCATCAACACCCTAAGTGAGACCAGAATCCTTGTCACTTTTGGAGGTTTGAAAAAAAGTAAGCTAGCAAAGATAAAGAGCAGTCCAAAACTGTTTGGCTTTTGGATAAGCCAAGCAAGGAGGCTGAGATTGACACCAATGGAGAATTTGAAGATTATCCTGTTGCTGATGATATGGTCCTGCTGAAAGGAGAATTTGACCTTGTCAGTAATCATAAAGAAGAAAACATCAGAAGAGAACTAGAAAGGGATCTTCAGCCAGAAATTTCCTGACATCACCATGCATGATTTCAAATTTGTGAAGAGAGATGTGGTTAAGAAGGGCCACCAATGGGATTTTGTACATGTAAAACACCTGTGCGGGATTTGCCGTCTTTGTGTTAGACTGCTCACCAGCAGGGAGAATATAGAACAAAAGGATGCCACTCTAGCAACAGGCAGTGACAATGTTGTCAGTTCTCCTTCCCATGCCTCTACTTCCTTTGTTAGGTTGTGTAATTCAGTTACTTAAGCCTCTGGTTCAGTTGTTCCAGTAGGAGCATGTGATGAGATTGTTGACGAAGAACTACCAGAGTTTTACAACTTGTGGACTTTTAGCAGTAACTGTTACATGTGAAACGGTTATATTTTAGGCTATAATAAGCAATGGTCTTCCTCATATTTTTTATATTTTATTGTGTACGCTTTCACTAATTCTTGCCAGTTTGGGGTCTTTAATGGTGTGGATGCAATGGAAGTTGTCTATTATTAGCAGAAGAAATTTGTTATCCTCTTAGAAAGAAAAACGGGAGAGGCTGTTTTAGTCTCTGACTATTTATTTATTTGTTTATTTATTTATTTATACAGTGTACATTGTTTTGTTTGAATTTTAACTAATACAATGTACATTGAAATGTAACCTGAGAGTTGACCCTTTGCACTTCATGTGAACTTATCTGTTTACTCAAGTTACCTGTATTGTATATATTGAGATTTAATTTTATGCCCCATTACTCGAGAATTGACTCCAGTTTGGTGATATCATAATACATGAAACTTGTTGAACTAGCCAAGTTGTAGACTGTTCATCAGAGTTTTTGTGTAATGTAAAGACTTGGTATGAAAATCATCCCAGCTGGTTGAGCAATTTCTGCTTAGGCAGTTCTGCTCTTTCAGTAATCCTGTTAGATGACGGTACACTGTACTTGTAATTGGTGATAGTAAAGTTTGACACTATACCTCGATGGCACTTTTAATGATGGTGTCAGTGTTGCTAGTGCTTCTCATTGCCCGAGATTTCTTGTGGTTGAACACGCTTCTGGGGTGCGTACTAAACCCTAGTAGACTTCCAGCTGTTATGGCATCGTCACTGGCACCACGAAAGGACAGGTGGACACCACAATCTTGTTGCAATGTATTATTTTTCTGGTTTAGTTCAATGATAAAATGACAAATAATCCAACATTGATAAAGCTGGTCTTTGGGGAGCTGCCCACCCCCCAATATTTCTTGAGGGGAGTGGGCAGCTTTCTACAGGTGTGTTAAAGGCTATGTAAACAACTTTACAGTCATTACCAACTTATTTGATTCCTGAAATAAGAGAACTGGTGCAACATTGCAACAACTTGTTGCCTTTGAGTGATGGCTCCCCGTTCTGAAATTTGTCCTTTTTCATCATTTCTGATAGCTCTTTCAAGTTCGTAAAAAAAACCGGGTACATGCTTATTGCAGAATTCCTCCATTGCTTCAGGGTCATAGAGCTTTGCTCCCTCAGTGTCATAATGTTTTGTTAGTTGTTGGTGAAAATTGAGGAATTTCTCATGGAAAGGTGTCTCTGAAAGAGAGTTGCACCAGTTTTAAAAGGACAGTTGATATTACCCATTTTAGGAAATAATTATTTAGGATAAATTATAAGGCATTGCTGTAAATACCATGACTTTGCTGGTCAGTGCAATGTGCATTTTCTTTCTGTAGCAAAACCTACAGCAATTGTTTATGCTAAATCATAAATTATAACATAGCATGTGTGCTGGCCTTACCTAATTCCTATTATAAGCCATCATGATACAAATCTCTGCATAAGGGAAGGTGCATAAGGGAAGGTATATAAGGTAATGAAGCTGAAGAAAAAAGCAAGCCTGCATGTAATATTTTTGGCTACAATTTTTGTTGCAAATATTATAATAATAATAATAATTGTTTGTGCATGACACATTTGTTTATTATTCTGTTTTTAAGATTTTATAGCACAGAAATTTGTAATTGCAAAGTCTTGCAGGACCTGAAAAACAAGAATAGAAATGTGCCCCAGTTGAAAGCTTTCCAGTGTGATTTTGACCAAATGCAATTACACAGCTCTACTTGATGAAATGATACCTCTTTTTTTTCTCAGATAGCTCTTTTTCTGCTTCGAACTCTTCAACAAAGTTTTCAAGCTTGACATTGCTTTCCAAAGGATTGTTTGTCTCTTCTAAGTCTGGAAATATCATGGATTTCTTCATTTATTTTGTGATGCTTTCATAAGAACCTTGTGTATGGACTAAAAAGAGACATTTAAACACTCCTCCATTGTTCACCTAATATGACTCTTAAGTGAGGAATTTGAGCACTATTTGGGACTCCTCAAATGGTCAAGTGCTCAGGGAACTAGGGGAGGGGGTGGATGTCGAAGTTTCAAATTGACTTCTTGATTAGGTACTTTGCTAAATGGTACACATTTGGATTTGTTTAAAATATAATGTTTAAACTAGTAAGACATGGCTTTTAACTTGTAAGCAATTTTACTCGTTGTTTATTGATTATTTTGTTAAGACTGAATTTTATCCCTGTCTCTGGTATTCCTTAAAGGACCCACAATTCAGCTCTTTGCAAGTAAAGAGTTGTTCACTTGCCAGGGTTGTTTATGTTCTTGTTCCTTTCTTGCTATAAGTCCTGACAACCAACGTCTGCAACTTTTTAACATGCAATTTATTTGATAAGTCATCACTGAACATTTTGTTTGTTGATGTTTTTTCAAATATCAGCTTCTTTGTATACTCAAATAGGTGAGAATACAGAACCAATATATACCTTTGAGTTTGTTTCACAACATCTTGTTTTTTTGTTCTTCGTTTCTGTGGTGTTTTTCCAACATTTCAATTTTTTGAACCATTTCGTTCAGGTTGAGTACTGCGACTTTCCATTGAAGAATGCGAATGCTATCGGAAAAAAATATGTGTAATTAACTGGGTTCCCTACATCAACTGTTTAATGTTTTACCTTTTTGGAAGGTTTGTACTGTTCCTTTTCACAAATCCGTTTGTCTTGATCAGCAGATGTCAAATGATGTTCACAAATCAATGTTTCCAGTTTACACGCCAGACATTATCGCACAAAATATCAAACACGGGAAATAGATGTTGAGGACAGGTTACAAAGGTTCCCCTGCGTTGCCATTTTGTAAAAATTAAAGGGAACAAAAATTTGCATTATTTTGCATTTTTTGCTCAGCTTGATGTTTTTTTACAGAGGGTAACATCCTGTAAATATCTGCAAGCCCTAGCTTCTGACCCAGAAAATAGCTACAAATTTCCCCAGCAGTTTGAATGGGTTTCTCAGCTACTAAGAGCTCATTGACCCTTAACACAAAACATTTGTGGAAAAAAATAATTAGGCAAAAAAAAAACTGCACTTTGCAACAACCACTGCAACAATTACATCAATTACTGCTAATAATATCCTGCAGCTGTGTCGTAGCCAATTTCGGCGTGAAGTAGTCAGCTAATGAATGGAAAGTCACAACACGGACAACAAAAATATAACGAGAACAACAGAAATTTATTCCCACTACTGCAAACAATTAACAATATACCGCTCATTTAAACTCTCGATAAATTAAATAATTGTTAACTACATCATTCAGTGCAATATGAATGTTGACAGCACAAAAACAACAATACAAAGCTTAAATGTACGAATGAAAAGTATTTCAGCTGAGCGTGTTACACTCACAAGTAGGCAAAGAAAGTTCCAACTCTCTGTGGCAAAACTCCAACGCTGTAGTCCATGTTGAGAAGGTATTAAAAAATTTTCATGGAAATGAAAAAAAGTCATTTTTGATATTTTGTCCAGAAATTACTTGGCTGCAAAATGTGTTCTTCCCAAGCTTACTGAGTTTAAGGCGAGCTTAAGAAATAGAAAAACCCACTCTTACATTGCTTGTAGTAAAGGTACTTAGTTTCACTCAAAAGAAAGCGTTCATTACCAAATTAGAGCCACAATTCCTACTCCGATCTCTAAGCTTTGCATATAAACTTGGCAGTAGAAAGTGGAATTCCGAAACTCGAGTAATTTTGAAGACCCAGGACACGCACATGGCTGCAGGGGGCTGTTGCAATGATGTGTTCGTTTTTGATTCATCTCCACCATTTTGAAAATGGAAAGGCTGGAAGACGACCCAAAATCTATTGCACATGAGCAGCGGTTTTTCCATTGTGTTGTCCATCCCTTATCAGCTACTATTAGAGTAATGGTATGAAACAAATACCCAGTGAATGGGCAACAAGTTGTGATCATTTTGTCAACATAAGTGGTTACCATAGCAATAGTAGAACCTGTTAAAAACACCCTTATGTTTAGTTTCCAATGCTACTAACTATTTTTATTATTGAGTTATGATCAGCATGGCATCATGATACATCTTTTGACAAAGTAAAAAAGTATATCAAAGACGTTCAGAGCCATATCAATTTTTGAAAATCGATTAGGATTTTTTAACTTTATATCACGACATACTAATCATAATTCGATAACAAAATTTGTATTCGGTGGCCACGCACTTCATGTACTCTCCCTTTTCCTCTGTTCAATACATGGTTGACATATTGAGAGCTTTGATACATTGGTTCTTTTTCTGTGTTGAAGGGGATTCAAGGAAAAAAATATCGCACTACCATATCATAACATGTAATCAAACATTATCATTAAGAGCTCCTGCCTGAGAGCATTGAGAATCTTGCGACAGCGACTATTTTGGCACATTGTTCATAATTCGCCTCAAGATACCCTTTGGTGAACTGTTTTCAAAAATCATAATTTTAAGTTCCAGCGTTTTTTTATTTTCGAAAAAAATTCAAAAGTTTGAAAATGCGGTCAAAGTGCATTTTCCGCCCAATGGAATGGCCCAAATAACACGGAAAGACGAAGCATTCGTTAAGTCTTGAAATTTAATCGATTACTGTTAAAGTTTACTCAGGTATAGAATAGCTATTCCTCTTTAAGTCTAATGTAACAAATATGTCAAATGCTCCAATATTCTGAATTTTCAAGCCATCCTAAAAATGCGTGTGACAACCACTTAACAGGAGGCAAAATATTGGCTAATTTTGAGTGGGTAAAACCCTTCCTGGTACGTTGGTTTTTCGAAATTTAACTCTATAGCCTAAACGTTTTGTTCTTTAGCTGTTATCCTTCCAAATCTCAAGCTCGAACCCAATGCGCTTCTGTCTCTGCAAAACGAAGTTGTTTGTCATGTGCAACTCACAGATGACCAGATAATTTGAACATGAAATGGATGCTGAACTTAGTGGTTAAGGAAAAAAATATATAAGCTCTTGTATTTTCTGGCTTGACCTTACAACTAATTTATCCCTTAAGTTAGATAAATCATTTAGGAACCATTGAAAGCCCTGTGAGTGAAAACATTAAAACAATGATAAAATTTGAAAACCAGTTGTCAACAGATAATCTGTCGATTTCACATGGGACAAGAGTACACAAACATACTTGTCGCAAACGTTCCTGAATGAGTTGCAATGAAAACAACATTATATCCTTATTAGTGTATAATTTATGATTTTATAAGACAACTTTCAGGAGCTGAACAGGTTAATTTCGCTTGTGACTCTTGTAGTTTTATGCTCAATATTATAGCAAATATTAATTCCGCCCGCGTAATGTTTACAAACAACTTGGCTCATTGTGTGGAGCTTATATTCAGATCCAAAGTGAACGCAATACATACCAAGAGCTCGAACCTACCCCAATGACACCGCATGCAGTCTCTGAAGCCATATTTTTCTCGAATCAAGTATCTTTACCATCAAGGATAACTGACATTTTATGACGGTGGTTTTGCTGTTGAAACGCAAGAGGCCTGTAGTAACACAACACTCCTTTGAGTCATGCATGCGGAGACGGATACTACATCTGTTGTCAATGTAAAATGTCGAGTTGGCAGACAACTGAGCTTAAGTTAGCAGTATTCTCAAATACTGTAAAATCAAATACAACCCTGCTTATTCCCAGGTGTCACGGTTATCTTAGTATTTTACAAGCAAAATACAAATTGTGGCCAAACTTTTGCTGCCCATTTTTCACACATTGTTTTTGGCGGCAAGCAAGAGGGGAGTAGTCGGCGTCGTAGGGGTCTGTTAACAAAAAGGAAGGGTAACCCTAATGCCAGTTATCCTAACAATAAGACTTCTCTAGTACTCGAAAGTGTTGTTTTGTATTGGCATGCTTATGAGGCAGCCAGAATGCACTACAATGACAAACCCCAGCTGAGCGTGAATGCTACCCTTGCACCTGGGTTATATGCTGTCCTTGTAAAGACTCGGATAGGTACAACTCAGCTACCTGAACAATTTAATTTCAATTCCGTGACACAAAATATGTTCTACACACTGACGATCAACAATTAATCACCAAAATTGTTTATATTTAGTTTGGCGCGTAAGTTTCCGATATGTTTGTTGCTACTGTCACTAAAATATCCTTGAGCAGAATTGTTTATAGTCTTGCCTTCAAACGCGTTCTAAAATCAAGAAAAAAATGGTGTCTGAATGATAAAGAGCTTGAAATCAAAATTTGATTTTACTTGTTAACTTGGGCTAGGATAACACTACTGATACGGTACCCTCCCTTCTTGTAAACAGGCCACAGTACAGTCCTTGTGGATCGTAAGGTTTGTTCATTGTTGACAAGAACAGTTCTGTCTTATGTCCTTTTGTAGTTCCATGTACGGAGCTCTCCTGCGCACAGGAGGCTGTGGTACACCTAGACCCAGGCCCTTGCATACACACTGCAGCATTGGTAACTTGAGCATCTTCAAGGTATCACCTTTCACCATTGAGGAAAGATGGAACTGGTCATATGGACCTGGCTTGCTGTGGCCGCCACGTCTCTGGCACCAATGAAATTTGTCTCCTCTTCTGATGCCTGGATATCTAACTCATTCATATCTTGCTGGCGAGCGGCAGCATTAAGATGTGAAAAGTAAGAGGCGATCTGCGAGGCTGTAAGGAATTCTCATGACTGGAAAAGGCGCAGACAGTCAGCACCACAAGCACGGCGCATTTCATGACCAACGACCTCCGCATCGAGCTCTTGGCCTGTTGTTTGGCCGATACGAAATTTAGCCAAAAGGTAGGACTTTTGTTTATCACTGAACCAATAAGCTCTTTTGACAGCTCTTAGAGCCCATCCCTCCTTGGCAGCTGCAATAGGGTAATCCTGGGAAAGCGTTAAGGCTTTTAAGGTCGGTAAAACGCCAACGCCCTCCTCCAGGGCAGACTTGTAACCCATTTTGGCTAGATCTATCACAGTATGTCTCTCAGGTGACCATGTGCATTTCTCGGGTGACAAATGCTTTCAAGCGCCGATACCCGTTGAAAGATGCGCTCGCACCCATCCTGGGGACATGAATAAACCCCAGCAACCTTGTTGCTCTCCTCTGGATTGACATTCTGCATTTCCTCTGCGCTGGCTTCAGGAGTTGTGGCTTTGGTCGACTTGTTGCCCAAAGGTTTGAAGTTTCCCAGGGAAAATGCTGCCACTAGTCCGCTCTGACTAGGTTCTGAAACATGACGAGACACACATCCACATTATATTTCAATCTACAAACAAGTAACAATGCAGTTATTGTTATTGGTAATAACAGGTGTTGAAGAGGTACTACTGAAAAGCATTTCCCATCCCTCACTCCCTCTCTACCTAACACTATTAATCAGGGAGGTTTCCGCACTCGTTATTGTATCTAATTAAGGTCGAATTGTGAAGAACACCATAGTAACGGCAAAATAAGAGAGTTTGTCAGTCTGTATAACAAATAGTGACATTATGTATACAATATTTGGCTACTCACCAGTAGACCTAAAAGATGATACATCCAGTTTGATTACATCACCAGGACCGACACCATATGCACGCCAACAAGTAACGGTATTTGTTGAAGTAAACTCAAAGTTGTTCAGCTTTGTGATACCTGCTATTGTCTGGACCATGTCTTGCGTCTCGGCAATGGTGTCCATGGAAACCATTCGGACTCCCTCCAGTCCTCCATGAGAAATCAATGCAATTTTCACGTCATTTGCAGTGCACACGTCGTGTCCTTCATTTATGTATGCCCTAATATGGAATTTGCACGACGCAGCCAATCGATCTGCCGCACCTTTACCCCCTTGTGGATAGCTAAAATCAATACATGCCATTTGAATTCCGCAACATGTTCCCATATGTCGACACGCCAGGATTGTGCTAGAAGAATGGTAGCACCAGGCGTTATCCTGACGAAAAAAGGCCGTGTGGATTTCCGGGTACTCCTGCTTAAGTGTGGTCAGAACGTGGTGCATGATGGCTACGACTGCAGAGCTTCCCTGGCTACATGACTGGATGACATGGATGAGCCCTTGCCACTGTAGGACCCCTTCTACCTGTCGGTATGTGACTGATATGTGCCAGGATATACCACGCTTGCCAAAAAAGTATGCTTGCGACTCTCGGTAACTCTGTGGCAAAAACTTTATTGCCTAGTCGTTTACAATGAAAACCGTTTCTTGGTTGAGGGCATCGATGACATGCAGGCGAGCCTGGTCTTGGTGTGCTGATCGTAACAAATGACATTTCCATGACTGGATGGCAAGCGTGGCGTGATTGGTAAGATATACAGCTTCGTCTCTGTTGTCATCCGTGTGAAACGGCGCCCTAGCTACGGCTTCTGAAATGGTGGCAAGTGTAGAATTTAGGTTTTCGCACTGCTCGCATACATCTTCGTGTCTGTGATCGCATTGTTGCCGAAGGTCTGGGTTGGTACAATTGCTAAGGGCAAACACACTGCAGTGACTGCCTTGGTGCTAATGTGAACCTGTCAAGGAATGCATTTGAATGCATTACACATCATACCTGTATTGCCAAGATCGCTACACTAATAAGGTACATATTCAGCTGGCCTTGGATCAAAGAGAATAAAGGAAAAAAATGTGTGCGGTTAAAACAAAACACCATTAAAAAATAAATGGAAAAGGTGACTAAGGCACTTTTCCCATCAATTGGCCATTCCCACCCCCCACCCCCCTCCCCTCTCACTATCCCCTTCTCTCTCATCAAAGCCTGATCTTTTGATGGGAGAGCCATTGGACTAATTTTATTTTTTTCTAGATAACCGTTTTACTGCCTTTTTACAGAATTACTACTGTAGAATGAATTTAAAAAAATAAACAGTATCTATGTTTAAAAGGCATATTCAAAGTGAATTTTGAGCAACCCACTGCGAGACAGATTTTGTCCCAGTCCTACAATTTTTTAAGGTTAGTTTTCAAAAAACAACTATTACCTTGAAATTGCTTTTAAGATACAATTTGGCAGTCTTCAAGGATTGGGTGTCAATGGCATCTGATTCCTTTCCCAGTCCGAGTTTGGTAAGCTGGCGCACTAAGGATCCAAGTTCTTCAAAAGCGCGAGCACCTTCTGCGGCAAAGTAATCAAGCCCTTAAAGAGACTTGCATACTGAAGCTTTGCACTCTGCTAGTATCCGCAACATGGTGCGCTCGCTGAAGGGCTTGAGTCCCGTCTCATCGCAGTACTGTTTGTACTGGCCCGCTATCCTCTGTGGAATAAGCGTACGGATGATGTTCAGTATTTCAATAGTTTTTCCTGAGGAAAGCGTCAGCACGTTCTGTCCAAAAGGCAGATCTTGGACTAAATGAGGACTCGTAATGAAGGACAGAAAATGGTCCAACTGCTGCCGCTCAACTCTTACTCTCACTAATGGTTGGTATGTCATGGAAGCGCCGCGCGCAAACTGCAGGCGATGAAGGTTGGCTATGGTGTAGTGATATCTCGACAAGCCTGGTATAAACACTGAGATGGCCTTGTAGCTGGCAAGACCTGCCATGATGGACAGAATCTGTCTTCTCGTGTCTCAGCCATTTGCATTGCTGTAAGCCTCTACCAAAGCCTCAAGGTAGTCTTTTGATGGCTACGATAAGTCTTCTAGACCAAGGGCCTTCTTCATAGCAGCAGACGAGACAATGGCCTGCCAAAGAGAACCTGCGTCTTTCGGGCTGATTGTGCGGAGGACTGAGGACACGATCTCTGCCGTTCTTTTGGTGTATTGTTGCTTGGTTCTGTCAGAGACTTGTTCCCACTCAAGCCAGGGTTGAACTATCGGAGCGATACCGTCGGAGAGTAAATATTCATTCAACTTTTCTCGAGGCACCACCAATGTTGCCTTCACAGCTTGCGTTTCCTCGCTCGTGCTTGAAACAATGCTATCTGTATCTGGACTAAGGAAAGTCTCATCGTCAATTGCAAGCCTTGATAATTCTGCCACCAGATCTTCAGATGAAACATCGCTGTCCGAGGAATCCTTTTCCACTAATATCTGCTATAAGTAAAAATAATTTCAATAGTAACTAAAAAGCGTATTTATTTTATTTTTGGTATGTGGGTGTATGTTGTGAAGTGTGTGCGATGGTGTTGGGGTGGGTTTTGGGCTGGCATTAAATTAACACCCGGTGGAAAATTAGTCAGCTTCTTACCGTGGATTGTTCTTGAGATGACTCGGCATGTAGTACAGGTTGTTCAACCGCAGGCGCAGCCAAAGGTGTTCCACAGGCTTCTGACTTCTGGTCCAGCAGTGACTTGTTTTCCAACAGCTGTTTGCTCACAAACTCTTTACACTGTTTGCAAATTGCTGAAAAAGTGGAGCAATAAACCTTTCACTTCTTGCCGAAAAATATACTGCTCGAGGACAATGTGAATTTTCTCAGCCGATTAAAATAACTCGAAAAAGCTATTACGAAATCAGTGACTTCAAGACCACAGAAATAACTGTTCCATTCTCTCGCACGATCCCTTGCCTTATTTCCCTTTACGATTACTTCACAGGCCAGTCTGTTTCACCCCTCATGGTTCTGAAATAGGAACAGTTACATGTATATGTATAACTACTTGTACGAGATCTTGTAAACATTTTAGGCTATATGCAACTGATAAAATTAGAACAACTCACGCGATCCAACTGGAATGAGAATCTTGGTTTCCTCAAAAATTACTGCTGATTGGTGGCTATTCACTCAGTAGCTTCCTTTAGCATTCGCTGATTTGTGGGCGGCCATCTCTGCAGGGACTGTGTAGACAGATCTTCCTGTACTCCAATGGATACCATAAATGGCTCTGGTGCGGACAATGATTAAGCAACTTGTGCTCTTCTTCCACTTTAAACACACCTGAAACATTAACAGCTTTTAGCTAAACATCTCATCTGTATGTGGGCACTACCGGTTCAAAAATAGCATAAATGACACCGCTCACCAGCTCTCGCCAACAGTAACTTCATCTCTGTATTAATACCCTCATCCCTGCTTAGTTTGAAGCTTGCCAAATGACTGCTGACATCTCTCGTGCAGTCCTTTAGACTAACGCACTCGAGGTGTCCTGGATAGTCACTCGATTGCCCGCAAGCGCTGGACCTACCTTATGTGTAATGTAGCTACAGAAAAATGCTATGTGAAAAATACAAACACTTAGGGGCACAAAATAGCACAGCTAAGCCAACAGCAGGACTGGTCTCATATGTTCCTGGTTTTCCAGTTCAATGTAGCCAATAATTTTACCACACTTTGGTGTGCACGTGACTTGGCTGTTGTGTTTGTAAATAAACTGACCTTTCAGGAAGATTTCAAACACATCTGGTTCCTACAATGGATGCTTTAATGCTAGGTGAAAGCTGGAGTGATAGTAAGTAGATGGGAAAACGGGTTTTGGTGCATATTTTGCGTTTATTTTAGAAATATATTTACATGACTGTGCGTGGTTTGCGTGGGATCAGGAAGTTGTAGGTGAAAGGTGAAATTAGATCAAATTACAGTCCAGTCGGAAAATGAGAAATAACAAATAAGTTTACACCATTGCGTGTAAACTAAGCGCTGTTAGACACTGATGAGATGTTATCTTTTACCAAATCTTGTTTGGAGAGTTCTGAAATTCATTCATAAGGTTGAAAATACATCCGAGAAAAGACGACCATTTCCGCAATGTTTACATAGCAAGTCGCCATGTCATTTTAAAACAGTTTCCCACAACAACTTATCTTGAAATCTCAAGGTAATAATCACACGATAAATATATATTTTAGCGTTTTATTTCGTAAGTTGCTCAGAAATAACGATAATCCAGTCACTCAAATGTACAAAGCAGCAAACATTGAGGTTTTGGTCTTTCTTTACGTCGAAATGTAGACAAATATTTTGAAAGATGTGCTAAACATTGTTCGTAGATTCCAGGTTTTTTCAAAGGGAACCAGTTCGAGTCCGACCTTGAGATTTGGCAGAATAACAGTTAAAAGACAAATCTTTTCAGCTGTAGAGTTAGATTCTGAAATAATTAGGTACCAGAGAGGGTTTTATCCAGTCAAAAATAGCCAATATTTTGCCTCTCGTTAGGCGGTCGCCAGAAATGTTTTTTGGATGGCTTGAAAACTTAAAGTAATAGAGCATTTGACATATCTTTTAACTTTAGCTGTAAAGAGGAATAGCTATTCTATATCTGAGCAAAATTTAACAGTATTTGATTGAATTTCAAGATTTTACGAACGGTTCGTCTTTTTGTGTTATTTGGGGCATTCCACTGGGCAGAAAACACACTTTGACTGCATTTTCAAACTTTTGAATTTTTTTCAAAAACAAAAAAGCGCTGGAACTTAAAATTATGATTTTTGAAAACAGTTCACCAAAGGGTATCTTGAGGCAAAATATGAGCAATGTGCCAAAATAGTCACTGTCGCACAATTCTCAATGCTCTCAGGCAGGAGCTCTTAAAAGTCTGCCATTAAACTGTTACAGTTGGACTACACCATTTTGAACTCTTTAGGGAAGAGAAAAATAGTTTGAAATAACAGTGGTTTGAAATATCCAGGACTGATTGATAAAAATTGATATGTATTTAACATAATGGAGGAAATCATCCAAGGACAAAGGTTTACAGTAAAAGCATATATTGTTGGGACCAAATAATTTGTAGCATTCCAGCTGTGTTCTGACACAGTGTAAAGTCCTGCTGGAGTTTATCCTTGAACTCTACCAATTGAGTTCAAAATGAACAGTGCTGATTTTTGGCCAAGGGATTGGAATAATCGGAAATAAATACATGTAGTCATGAGTAAATGACTGAAAAGAGCAAGAGCAAATTCAAGGGCAATGTGTTGGAGTTAGAAATAACAAGTAGTTTCAAAGAATGGTTCCAACGATATTGAACCACCACAATATATGCAGACTTTACAAGGTGTACTTAGGTTTGATTTTATGACATGTTTATTATATTAAACTGGCAGGCTGATAAAGAATTAAGCTACTGTGATATTTATGGCCTTTAAGAAGTTAGAAAATTCTGCTCTTGGTGATCTATCTCTTACTAAACAGTGGAAAAAGAGTTGTGAAGGCTGGAATAAATCACCTATACTCAGTCATTAAATAGTGCGCTGGACAAAACTGTTCTGGATCAACATTTTTTGACAAAAAATTAAGACAAGCAAAGCGATGCAAATAATTTTGTGAGTGTCTTAAACTTTATTAAATTCCACACATGGAATTTATTTCATATCGATCAGGCAAGGAAGACTTGAGTCACAGCGAATCTAAATTTGCAGAATGAATAGCAAAAGTACGGAAAATTGTGCAATTTCTCAGAATAGTCACAGTTTACATTGACATGGTAGTGTTAGATCAGTGTTGTTGTGTGAAGAACATTGTTGCGTGTTTGTGGAATTCTTTCATGAATTAGACAAGATGTTACGAAGAAGGAGCAATATCCATCTAAATAGCACTATTAACTACTTAATAACCGAGGGTGAGGTCGTTACGGGAAAATCTCAAACTGAGGCCTTGCCGTATTGACCGAGCGATAGCAAGGTCAATACGGTAGGCGGAGGTTTGAGATTTTCCCGTAACGACTGAATGGTTGAGGTTATTAAGTTGTTTATTATATGGCACAAAAACAAAAAATAAAGCAAAAAAGCTAAAGCTGGCGCAGCGGAAGTGATCACTTTACATCCGGTAGTGCGTGCGCTTCCCTGTTCATTCATCGTTTCCAACTGCACAAATCAGGTGAACTAACGCGTCTTTCGATCTAAAATAATCTTTATTTTCGTCACAATTTATTACAGCTGTAAAAAGGTCATGTGGAATGTTATGGTCATGTTACAACAAGGAAAATTTCGTCAACATTTCTGAGAATCAACGGCCAAAGTCAATACATACAGAAAAATGTGAACGGCCTCGTGGAAAATATACACAAAGGAATGCACTGTTCAGAATGTTCAGTCTTCGTCATCACTTTCGATGACAAATCGACGCCTTTTGTGCGATTCTTGAATGATCTTTACTGGGCCATTGAAGATCTGAAATTGGCAACCAGAAACGCTGCTGATATTTGCCCCTGCAAAAACCGCTCGGCTGTTCACATCTGATGTTCCTGGATGTTGATTTAAACTTGTTTGTGTTACAGCAAGGGAATTTGTTGATGTCGACTGCTGTACTGACTCTGAGGTCATCAATTGCCCTGTGGATGATTGATTTTCCGGCAAATGGTATGAATCTACAGAATCTGGCAAATTAGGGGCTTCCTGCGTAGTTCTGCTGAGGATGTAAGACATCTGTCGTTGGTGGTTTTCACCAGCTGATTTATACGACTTCAAACTTTGAGTGTTTTTGTGGCCGCTTAACTGAGCTACGAAATTCTTCGGCGTGTTGGCGTCTAGCAGCCTTGATATACTTGTTTTCCGAACAGAATGGTTGCTGACTTTTGCTCCGATTCTTTGAATGCCTGCGTTGTCTGCTGCTGCACTAAGGAATTTTCCGATTTGATTTTTTCCTAGTGGTCCCTTCATGTACCATATTTCGCTGTTTTCGCGACGACTGCCTTGTCTGACAGCTAAAAAGAATGGTGAATCTGGTTGATTCATTTCCTTGGGTCGATGATCCCGGAAAAGCTTGTAAAATTTTATGGGACACCTTTCAGTGCTCGTTGCGTAAATCTTCGGCTGGAACGCTCGCTGGTGACCATTTTCTTGCCCCTTTCGTGTCTTTGTCCCCCATTCATTTATCCAGACAAGCATTTCGTGGCCATCTTGGACAGGATCTTGCTGCAGTTCCACGTCTCCCCAACGCAACTTGCGGCTTTCATCTCTGGCCCTAAAGCCGAAATGGAGGGACAAAAACCACCACATGGCTCTCTGCAGGGCTTCGGGACTGGAAACACCAAACTGGCCACTTTTGAAGAGTTTGTCTTCTTCTTCATCTGTCAGCGAGCGGGTGGCATTTGGCTTGTTGCCCTTGCCGGTTTTCTGAACTAAACTTTTCCGTTTGGCTGCTAGAACTTTACGTGACATCTGAAATTCCTTTTGCACAAGAATATTGAATGGAGATTTCCCATCGGAAAGGAACCTCTGAATGCTTCGCTGGAAACCGGATAGCGTGTCAGGTTCGTACTCGTCGCCATTAATTTTGCAGACGTCCTTGAAAAACTTTGCAAGTAAATGGTCAAGGTCATCAGCCGGTAGGTCCAAGACTTCTACATCGCCCTTGTTTATAGATGACAAATAGCGTTGAAATGTTTTCATGTCGCTGACTGTTTTCTTAGTTGTGTTGTCACTTTTTTGCTCTTTCACGAAAGTTTCAATCTCTTCTTGACTGTTTCCTTCGTTTTCTCTCTCGCCAACTCGTTCGTAATTTGTTTCTGTCAAATCGCTGCTGTCCTGAAATTCTAACTCGTCTGGGTAATAAAATTCACTCTCAGAGTGTTCCTCCTTGTCACTCATTCTCAGCTGCTACAATTTTCAGACAAAAAAAATCGATGGTTTGTTAATTACCTTTTGCTTTGTTTTTGCAAACCCGTAATCGGCCCGGGGCATTACGGGAGAATAATGCCCTACAATTCAGTGACAATTAACCAATCAGAGCGCGCGTTATATCGGCCACAAGCCAAAGCCATATAATAAAATCCTGTAATACATCGGCGGTTTAGAGAAGCAAAGATTCAAGTTGTAATGCTACTACCACTGAAGGCCACAAGGCAAACCAAAGAAAGTTATTTCAAGCTGTTAAGCAAGAAATTGTGAGAAAATGGCAAGCTCCTGGTAGATGAGCCTAGAAAAAGGTCCGAAAACTTTCCTAAAAGCAAACATGGCAGGTTTTGAAGTTCTTGGTTGATCACGCTTTAACACGCTTTAACACGCTTTAACAGCAGTATCTTGAGTAATTGTGGTTTGTGTGAAGTGTGAGCTAAAGGCAGCCATATTCAAAACAGGTGGAAGACCGGTCTGGTGGAAAGATCACTTTAAAGACTTCAAAGAAGATCAGTCTCTCAAGACAGTAGAGTAAATTCGTATAACCCATTTTTATATGCTAATAAGAATCACTAAATGGTAATGAGAAAAACAATTAAAAAGCACACGCTGAACTGAAACCAATGGCACTTTCCATTCTGTGAAAAATAGCGGTTTGAATTTCTGGAAATTTTCATTGACGAATGGAAGAGCATTTTCTGGAATTTACAAACACAAGAACAACCTCGCCAGGTGTATCCAAATTTCCGAAAATTTCTTACCCGGAATTTTTTTCCTAAATTTGATTTTCCTTCTGGTATTTTTGGTTGAATGGTTTGCTTTGCGGAAATTCAATAATTTCCGCTCTTTTGGGAAAATTTAATTTCACAGGAAATTTCCATACCATTTGTCCCCGTTTCCAAATTCTGGGAATTTAAGGTTGAATAGAAAAGAAAACTCTCCTAGTGCTTTAAATTCCTAATTGTGGACATTTATTCAAAATAACAAGCCTTAAATGAGATATTGTTTTCTTCCGATGCTTGCATGCCGGAGTGCAAGTACCAGTGTGAGTGTTTCTCAGCCACGGCGTCAGAAAGCCAGCCATATAGTGTAATGTAACATCAAAAAAATGGCAAGAATATTCAAAAGTACTACGCGTATTTCATGCATCTTGACTGTTTTTCCCTTGCAAAGAATATTCTGGTTCAGATTTTAAACAGTCCAGTACATTCCAATGGCAAAACGATCTCTTGCGTACCCAACCTGGTCATTAGAATATCATGCACCTCATTAACAACAAGGAACAGGTTATATGAATTAATTCCAGTATTGTATTTCAGTGGCCAAATAAAGTTGTAAGTCTTTTGCATGCTTTGTTGTCAAAATCTTGCCAAAAAATCCACCAGCATGTAAAGAGTTTCATCGCAAAACAACATTCTAAATGTGACTCTTATTTCTCAGAAATCACATGATTTTACATACTATTGTGACTGTTGCCAAATTTGGACAAGGTATAACATAAGCCTTCCTGCATGATCAAAATAAAAATAAGTTTCCATGTGTGGAGTTTAGTAGAGTTTAAGACAATCACAAAATTAGTCGTGTCACTTTGTTTGTTTTAATTTTTTGTGGTAAAACATCAATCCAGAACAGTTTTGTCCAGCGTACTAACATGTGAAATATTTCTTATTAACTATAGTTTAAAGTGCTACTGTGACCGAAAATCAATTTTACTTTTTCTTTGTATTTCAAAACTATATAACTGAACCACTAAGTGACGGAAGTTTCATTTCAAAAAGACACCTGTTTATTTTGACTGAAATTTTCTTATTAATGGTCTGCCATTACTAACTTTAAAATCTTGAGAGAGCTGGATCGAGGATAAGATGACGTCAAAGACTGGCTAGTTTAAAAATGGAATGCGTGTGCACGCATCTAAATTAATATGCAACACAGGAGTTTCAAACTTGCAGACTTTAAACTCGTGTTTTGCATGTACAATAAGCTGCGTTTACACGCTGCAATTTTAAGTTTGTCATCTTATCCTCAATCCAACCCTCTGAGGGCCAGTTGGTCAGTCTTGAATGTGAAATGGCAGACTGTGAAATCCTAAACTTGCACTCAGAGAAAACAGCCTTTGGATGAAATACAAAGTTCAAGATTTTGCCAGTCAGGTGTCAAACAAACACGCTTTTAAAATCTGATTGAAAAAGGTAAGTGAATTATTTTGATCATAGTAGCATTTTTAGTGTCAGGTTTCTATTTACAATTATTATAAAATTATATCAACTTACCATATTCATATGACTCCGAACTCTTTGAGCACTGAGGATCTCCTTTGACATATTCTTTCTTGCATCGTTGAAGTGCTGCAGCTTTGTTTTAAAATGTACCCTCATAGCAGCTGAAAGAAGCAAGGAAGCAGGATCAGGTTTTCTTGCTTTAATCACACACCACAGTAAAATTCCAAAAATATACCCTGGGTGTTACGTGATTTTTTCAAAAGACCAACTTGAGGGACTTGTATTTGGAAGAAGTGGTTAGGGGGTTTATGTTTGACATTCAAAGGGACTTATTAATTTATAGGAGGGAATTTGTGTGAGCAATATTTCTTTGTATAAGAAGGGACTTCCTACATAAAGTTGATTTGCATTTCATTTTTTGGGGAGCTATATATGTTCAGAGGATATTATAAGATAAGAATGGCCTTATTTTCAGAATTTTAGGGTAACTCAAGATATTTCACTTAACCATGTAACTGACAATTTACCTCTGATCATTGTAGTTGATGTTTCAGTGTCTGTACTTCGGACACCAGCAGAGGGTTCGTACAGGTCATGGAAAACATGGAAAGTCATGGAATTTTATAATTTCACCTTCCAGGCCTGGAAAGTCATGGAATTTAGGTTGGTTCATGCAAAATCATGGAAAATCATTGCACTCGCTAGGAGTGAAAGGCAATAAGATCCAAAGTTGAAAAATTAACTGACAAGTCCAAAAATCAGATTTAATTTTAGCAGAAATAAACATGAGCATGCATTGCGAGATATGCTTGGGAACATTTTTTTACACCGCATTCTTGCATGAAATTTATGCAAATTTGTCAGCCATTTTGAATGAACCAATCGGATTCTTTCAATCCCGTGAGTTTGTTCATGTGGAACATGCACGCGAGTAGTCATGTGGAGCATCGAACTTGTGTTTTTGTTTTGTTTGACCTTTCGCTTCAGTATAAAAGCGGACTATGCCGAAGAATGTCTACAGACCAGAGAAAGGGAATCAACTGATCGTATACCCCTACACTACATTCAACCACATACCACCTTTATTGCAGAGATTGCAAGAAGAAACTGGAACTTCCTCCAATCTAAAGAAAGACTGGCCCACATATTCAACAACCACCCTTAGTGGCTTACAGACACCCAATGAGTCTCCAGGATGGACTCGTCAGTACTAAATTCAAGACAGTTAATAACACTTGTACCAAGAGGCTGCAAAGCATGCAGAAAACTGAAGTGTAGCTGATGCAAAGGAATTAACAAAACCACCGCATTTACCAGCGGTAACAACAATAAGACCTTTAAAATATTCCACTCTGTAAACTGCCAGTCATCGTGGGTTACTTACATTATTGAGTGTAACATCTACAATCTACAGTACATAGGCAAGAACAAAACAGCATTCAATCTTCGCTTAAACAACCACAGAAATCATATGTGACCCTATTTTGGAAAAAGTGGTTAAAGGTGAAAAGAGAAAAACGTGTTTATTCACGTTTCAGACCAAAATGTGTTTAAACACCGTTTAAATGGGCTAAAAAACATTTAAACGCGTTTACAAAATGTTTTAGTGCGTTTTTCCTTTGGCGAATGTTTTCTTTAAATGAGCGTTTAAACGAATAATTTATTTAATAGTAAAGCTGTTATGACAGATTGTAACGAACCCAAGTAGCTGGCACGTGGTGCGCATTGAGATCGTCGAGTGTCAACCGCACGATGTAGAACAATTGGACAGGCTTTACTTGATCAGCATTTATTAAGGTCGACTTGCCCAAATATTATACATATGCGGTGAAAACTACAGAGTAGATTACAATACATAATTAAAAGAGAGCTAAAATTTACAAGATCTACGAAGGCGTGGTAAAAGGAAAAACGAAAAGGTGAATATAAACGAGTAGAACTTACGTCCGGTACTGCGTTAAAGGCTGAAAAAAGAAAAGGTAACTCCAATGCTCCGACGGTACTCTGATAGTTGTGTGTAAAGGCTGACTACAAATAAACTCCGATCACCTCTTTCTCCTATGACAACGTAACTCCGACTGGCTAAAGTTAAAAGTGGCGTTCCTTGTCATGTGGCAAACGAAGGGCGTTCAACGGTGGAACATCGCCAAACAGGAAGCATATGGCTAACGGGTGTTCTATCCAAGAAAAGAGAATTGACTGATAATTGAAAGGAAACTAAGGTAATTAAAAAAGGCAACCGCGGTGGCCTAAACAAAACTGGCAAAGACTTATCTCCTAATGATCTAAATAAAGGACTATTTATGATAGTTTATATAGCATTCGTGACACAGATTATTCAGCATTATCACTCCCACGCCTTTTGAAATCATGACGTTATTAGAATTATTATGCCAAGCTGGTTTACTGGATGGTATGTAAAACTTATTTTCGCCATCATTCTCAGTCAAAGTGGAAACTTATTGTTTTGGTGAAAATACAAAATAATGATATGAATGCTCCTAATATTGTACTAAAAATGTAATGTAAGTTATGGTATATACAGTGAGCCAAATGCACAAGTCTTCAGCGACAATACACAATACACTTCACATTACCATTTCCAAGAAATTTACGCCAACGTACCTTCATCCAACTTACGAAACAAAAATTTTGTGTTGCTAATTTTCTTGTTGAAAATATTTGCATGTAGGTAAAATCTGCTACAATTCTGCAACACGCAGGAACGAGTGTGTCTTTCATTTTGCGATATCACAGGGAACCATTGTGCTTTAATTAGCCTGTTCATATTTATGGCATAAAACTAAATGATTTACCTGTGTGTTGGTGTCTTTCTTTGGTTGTCTTGTGAGGTATTTGCATCACGTGGAGACGGCCGTTTCTCCGTGTGATCGATTCAATTCATGTGCTGGGACAGATGAGTGTCTCAAGTTTCAAGTATTAACTACAGTTCAATCTTCTCCCCAAGTTAAACAGAGGGCAGAAACTGTTATTCACAGCATAATGGTTGTAATACAAAGGAGAACCACAGCTTTTTTCTATTTGAAAGAAGTTTACTATTTCATGCAGCGTAGCAAGCTGTAAGCATACCAGAACAAACTCTGTATCCATCAAGGTTGATTTGGATCGGCTACCCGTGTTGCATTGCACTGCTGTCTCTCAGTTACTATGTTGTTCTCTTGCTCCAAGCAAACTCAACAGATTGAATAATTGGTCATGTTAATCGACTAGCCAATGAAATTTGCCTGTTCCCACAGTTAATATCTCATGTAAGAAGAATGTGTCTTCGCGTTTGCGAGCGGCATGAAATAAACGCCCAGGAAATCGCCAATTGTTTCGGCACGGTCATCAAAGACAGTTATAAACAGGGGGGCTAGATCACGTGTCACGAAAATTAGAAAGTTGCTTTCACAATTCGTGGAAAATAAAAATACACATTTCATGCACCACGAAAAGTTTATCCTATCACAAAATTAATTAGATTTTGAAATTCCCTAGCGCACAACCTTCTTCGAATGCGGATTGCCTTTCATGGTCAGGCAATGTTTTATCACGTAATGACAGGGATCAAATACATGTAATGTAAATAAGGGTTGAAGACGTGGAATAAAATGTCTCATTTTCATTTGACAGAATTGTTGAAAAAGCCACTAGTGAAATCCTGCGAAATTACGATTCACGAGTAAAAAGTATGGCCAGTCACGTTAATACTCTTTACCACACTCAATAAACATTTCCTGCAGTACAGAAACTGTAATAAATTTAACATGACATGACATCTGAGAAATAAGTTATTGTACTTGAAGGCTTACATGAAGGAAAGGGCTCCATAGCAAACAAAATATTCCCTTAAAAATACTTATGGGACCACAGCCAAGCCGTGCTATTTGGGTATCAACTCTATCATAGCTTGAGAAATTGAGCTTTTAATGTTATCGAAGACTAAGAAAAAAGAGGCTTTTTAGACTTACATATAGCACCAAAATATCATGCCAATTCTGACTAACTCTGCAGTGGAAACAATATAATTACCTGTCTAACGAATAGGGCAGGCCAATGTGAGAAAATTTTAAATATTTGGCATCAGGTTTGCATGTTAAAACCAAGCAATAACTGAGCTATTTGCACGATGTTAGAAACACTTCAAAGACTGATAGGGGTGATTAGAATAAATTTAGGTGGTTGTGATTACTGTAGATGTAGCTCCTATAGTAAAACAGCTTTTGATGACCATTTTACTCCATTTTATTAGTGTCAATAAAAAGTACCTCTATTTTGTAAGCAGTAGCAGACTTTTGCATGCATGAGGAAAGGTTTCGTGCAGCAAAATGTTGTTGATGTAATTATAACGTGACACAATGTACAGTGTGAAGGTATGCCGGAAGATGGCACGTTACTTGAGAAAGGTCAAAAAACTTTTGAGAATTGCAATGGTATAAAATCCTCTGCGACCCATGCGATATCCTCAGTCATTTAGTTACAGGGTGGAAAGCGCAAATAGTTATTTTAAACCATGACTGGAAAGAAGGTGCTTATAAGATGGGACACTAAGTGTGCGTGGAATGGCAGAGCAATATGTGCCAAGGAAAACAATCGACCCTCCAAGCCCTGCAAGCCTCGCCACTGGAATAAAAATTAGAGTGAAGTTTGCATCCCATTGGTACAATGCCTTTGTAGTTTTACTGTGGGAAAAGCAACGAAAGGGTAAATTGAATTTTGTTTGATTTACTTTTTATTTGATCAGACTATTTTTGGCCTGCGAGATAGCGTCAGTTCAGTCACTCACTCTGGTTTGAAATAATTTTGCATTTGTACTTTAACTTGTATATCAAATTCACACTTGTTGTAACTAATGGTGACAGAAGTTACTGTTGAAACATGCATTTACAACTGAAAAGCGTTGTCCTTTTTTAAAAATTTATTAGTGGCCTGCTGTTAACAAGGCAATTTGGCATATAAAGGAAGGGGATAACATGCTTAATAAGCATTAACGAAAAAACGCTTGACTTTTTAGAAATTTTACATCAATTTTTTATCGTCCGAAAATTTTAATTTTTGATGGAATCATGGTTTTATGAATGTACAGTCATTTTTTTGGACATGTTGCGGCCAGAGGCATCTGGTTCTTATGTCAATATGTATCATAATTATTGTCATGTTTCATAGAAAAAGGCTGACATTGATTTAGACTTAAAAATGTGATCGTGGTTTCAACTTCGTCTTGTATAAAAGACAGTGTTTTACTAATGGTAATGCTTTGTTGAGATAAAAAACTGATCCACGACGCAGGTAAAACAGAGCAGATCTAAATTCATGCATAAACCTGGATAACATGTTATACGGTATTTGCTCTGAACAACTAGGCCCAGCTTATTTCTATTTTTTGAAGTTATAACAGGAAGTTTAGAAGTTTAATTGTTGTACTCGAAGGTACACCTGAAGTGGGCATGACCTTGATGCTGGTTAACAAATTGACGTCAGTTTTTTATGCGTCTGTCCTGTTATTGACAATTAATTACATTGTCAAGCAGCTGAAAATCTACAAGGAGATCGCTGAGTGGATCCACAGGACAGTACAGAAGCATGAAAAACTGACGTCAATTTGTCTTTTACAATAACAAACTGTCAAATTGTTTTCTCTCATTCGCATAAATTATAAAGTCTTAAGTTGAGTCTGTCCGCTTAATGACAATGAAAATTAGCCCATGAGAGCGCGAGATTTCTTGCAATCATCTTTGAAAAAATTCAACAGCCATTCACATGAATTGATGTTTTTTACCCTTCAGATTACAAAATATTTAATGCGAATATCAAAGGGAACCCCATTACATTGTGCGCCTTAGAGTTAAACTGTACTTATTAACAACTCGGTTTTTGATAAATGTACATTCATCTGATTAATTGACAGTTTCGACTAAAAGCATGCAAGGTCAAAAGGAATTGGCAAAGTCAGCAAAAGAGTGAGAGCCAGAACCAGCTACTGCTTCAAAGAGCAAACAAGTTGAAAGTCAGAATGAAGTGGAGGAAGCTGTGAAAAAGCCAGAGCCAGAACAGCCTCCTGTCAAAAGAAAGTTGTCAGTGAAAGGGACCTGTACAAAGAGTACACTGATGAGAGGAAGAAGACGGAATTGGCCTGGCAGAGAATGCGTGCGTCCGGTAAGGGTGATGGCGTTAAAACGGTAGAGAATGCGAAGAACGAGCAGAAAGCAGTAGTAGTAGAAGAAGAAGAAGAAGCAGCAGCAGCGAAAGAAGACTCCAACAAATGAGCAATGGAGAGAGTTAGAAAACAAGAGAAGGAAAGAAGACGTCATGGTACAGGAGAGGGAGAAAGAATTGGAAGGAAAAGGGAAGAAAACTTCAAGAGACGAGAGCTGGAGATAGAGAGGTGGGAAAGAGAATTGGAAGAAAAGAAAAGAGAAGATTTTAAGAGACTGGAGGTGGAAAGAGAATTAGAAGTGAAGAAATGTGAAGAAAATATCAGGAGATGAGAGAGGGAGAGAGAATTGGAAGAACGAAAAAGGGAAGAGAACTTCAGGAGAAGAGAGATGGAGATTGAGAGGCGGGAGAGAGAATTGGAAGAAAAGAAAAGAGAAGACATCAGGAAACTGGAGGTGTAAGGAGAATTAGAAGTGAAGAAAAGTGAAGACATCAGGAGACGAGAGAGGGAGCAGCAACAAACAAGGCAAGCGGAAAAGGAAGAGACTGACCAGCAGTTGAAGAAGCTCCAGGATCTGCTAGCTCGTAACGACGATGTTGACGATGGTTTAGTTGGCATAATGGATGATCTAATGCAATGGCCATTAACATCGACCCCAATTTCTTCAGCATGGCTGCCTGAGGCAAGAGGCTCAGAGGTCCAAAATAGCCGAGATCCTTCCCCATGGCAAGTCTGGAACGTAAGTCGGTATTCTCTTAAGATTAACTCTTTGTACACTTTCTATAACTATATTTACTTATTTAATTCACATTTATAATTTCCTTTATGTTGTGTCCCCAGTTAGCAGCATTGCTAAATCCCCCAGACACTCTCATGAAGGTTTTGTTGTTGCTGTCGTTATTGTCGTAGTTGTTATTGTTGTAGTTACTTTCTTGTTATTGTTAGTCTTTTCATTTTGTCTTGCCAAATCTTGGGACTTTCCGGGGGGGTTTTTTATTATTATTTCTTTAGTTGTACTGCTACTGCTTCCAGGAACTGCCTTGTCTATTATTTGACAAAGTGGATTAAAGAAGGGGACTTAAAAAGTTCACCAACTTTGAGCTAATTAGTTATCACCTTTTATTCTCTCCTGTAGTCTGTTAAAAGGATAGAAGAAAACTTGGCGCTTTTTACAATGGAGACCAGATCGGCACTGGAGAACCTTGCAGAGCAGGTTGGAAGGCTAGAAAGTTTTCCAGTTCCGACAACTCCACCTTCGGTAAGTATTTTTCATACATTTTACACTCTTCATATATTTAACATTTTCCTTTCAATTCCTTTGTTACCCTCAAGCTTCGGTATTCCTAAATTAAGTGAAACGAACAGCTTTCAGTTGTATATGTCTATTGAGTTTTATTCTGTATTTAGACTTATGCAGGAGAGTAATTGGTATGGAAAATATTATAATCTTGACATTTGTTTGTTCCACAATAGGTGACTGGGGTACCCAATTCAACAAATTCAAGCTCATGTGCACCTTCGATGCATGTACCAACTGAGCAGGTGCCAACACTGGCAGTTTTAACACCTTCGAGCAAGAAGACAGTAGCAACGATTTTAGAGAGGACTCCACAACGGCACAAAGCAGCGCTAAAACTGTTAGCTGTGAAGTTCACCAAAGAGGAACTAATGGGTGCCAATTGCACTGGGTCGCAAGGGAAGTCAAAGCTGGACACAACCCGCTTGGCGCTTATTAGAAGTAAGTTGGTATACTGGAAGAATTCAAACAAGGACATTCTCATAACACGTTCGTAATACATCATACCTACTGCCGTTACGAACCTTGCCTCATGCCTTGACGGTGCATATTTTCTTGCTTTTTTGGTGCGTCACGCAATATTTAGCAGCCAAAATAATGTGGCATACTTCACACTGCTGTTCCTATGGGGCTACGTTAAACATCTCATATTTCAAACACAATTCAATGACAATTACGTATGTAAAATGCCTGTGTATAGTGGGACTATCTAAAATATGTTCAAATGTCTTAGAAGTAATTTATTTACTCTGTATATATTACATCACAATTACAGAATACTTACGTTACAAAACAAATGTCTTAGAAGTTAATTTTTTTTTTCCTAACAGGAATTATTTTTGAGAAGTATCCCATTTATGTGGCAGCTGAGGAAAGGGAGGAAACTGTCTGGAAGGCCATCTGTAAAAGTGTGGGGAATTTTTAAGTTCCCTGTCAACTGCCCTGTCACTAATTCCCTGAGACACTGAAGAACTCTCAATTTCACCTTTTAACCAAATATATTCTCGCTGTGATTGCAGCTGATTACGTGCTCGATTTTCAATTGACTCGCGCGCCGGAAAAGAGATGATCACATGACTTGAAATCCCACCCAAAGTTATTTTAAGCCTGTTCTTGAATGTTCTAGAATGTTCTACACAATAAACATCTGATATCCTAAGTAAGATGTAACACTCGTCCTCAATCACAACAAAACATGTCCTAATAAATCAACATAAGGATCAATAAGTCTTCGAATCAACAGTCCATCATCAAAATAAAAGAAAACGAATAAACTCGCAAAGTCCCTAAAATGTTACGCAATGTCACAAGTTTTCCACACGCTCCCCCCATTAAAGTTGTCCCAACTTTAATGCTGCTTGGTCCTAGAAGTCTTAGTCCTCCTCATTTTCGTTCGCAATCATGCCCACTAAGCGGTTCTCGGCGCTCAGGCTTGCCACTCGCCTTGGCCTGGTTGTCACCGGTTGATGCTGATCTCTACTTCCCTCCACAGGATCACCAACCATCTCAACATCATTACTCATGCCACCGATTTCCAAATCGCACAGTAGCTGAAGGGGTCTTTCAATGATGTATGCGTTGCAGGTTCGGATCTTGTACCCCCTTGTTACTCTGTCCTTACCAACGATTGAATCAACCACACGCCCAACTCTCCAGTTAGCTCTGTTCTTGGTAGAATCCTTTGTGAGTACTAGTACAGCCTTCCTCAGTACTGTGCCATCCTTTGCTGCCGGTCTGCTTTTGAAACGCTCCTGCAGGGCAACAAGATACTCGTTCAGCCAACGTTTCCTGACGTTCTCTCGGCACGTCTTGAGGTATCGCAACTGTCTTGTAATTTCCGTCCGTTCGTCAGTTATACCGTCTGGGTTTTCCTCGAGAAATTGTGTTGGCTGTCCTCATAGCAGAATGCTTGGTGTAATGACTGGCTGCTCAATTTCTTCCCCCATGTAACACAGCGGTCTGTTGTTTAAAAATGTCTCCACATCTAACAAAACTTCTTCGAGTTCTTCAAACGTCAGCAGCGCTCGTCCAACCGCTTTGGAGAGGGTGTTCTTCATCATTCCAATAAAACGCTCAAAAACGCCACCCCACCACAGCGCACAGGACATGTTGAATCTCCATTCGATTTCTTTGGTCGCTAGATAGTTAAAGAGATGTTCATCTTTCTTTAAGGTCTTTAGCCACTTCTTCGTTGCCTGGAACGTCTTGGCGTTGTCACTTACAATGGCAGTCGGCGAGCCTCGTTGGGTGACAAACTCCTTGAGGCTTCTCTTGAATTCTCTCACTGTCAAATCTTTGCAGAGCTTGAGGTGCACGGCTCTAGTGCTGGCACATGTGAACAGTGCCACGTATGCTTTCCCTGTTTCCTTGTTCCCACACTTGTACAGGAGTGGTCCAGCAAAGTCTACGCCAGTAACGCTGAATGGTTCTGTGAATTTTGTTCTGAACCTAGGTAGGACCAAAGTAACCGGTGCACTCAGGACTTTCACACGAATATTTCTTGCAGTAATTACAGCTGTTTCGGACACTCTTGACTTGGGATCTCAGTTTTGGAATCCAATATTTCTGTCGCACTCTATTCATGGTCATAGCCACTCCCCCATGCAAGGTTTGCAAATGGCAGTGTTCTACGATTTGACGCGCCAAGGCAGATTCCCTTGGGATAAAAATGGGTTTGTAGTCCTGAATTCTCTCGTAGCACCTCATCACACCATTGTCCTCTGTTGTTAGCTTAAGATTTGTGGTCATGTCACATGTTTGTTGAGCGATTTGAACTCACGTCTTCTCTGCGTGCATAATCTCAAATTTGGTGAGTGGTCCGTCTCGTCTTCTCTCTCTGCAACCGTCTGTGAAACGCCTCACGTAGGCTGTTATGCGCAAAAGCTTCCAGTACGGGAACTTGTTCAAGAGACCTTCTGACCATCTCTTCAACGTTTCTTGGGCCATATCTTCTGCCAACATCAACACTTCTTTCTTCCCTCTCTCTAACTTTGCTTCATCTGTTTCCACGATTGCCGGTTGCTCTGGGTTATCTTCCTCATCAGAAATCCAGCTGGGGCCCTTGAACCAGAGTTGTGTGAGTTTGTCTGGCACTGCTCATGTTCCCAGGTCGCTGGGATTCTCACTTGTGGGAACATATTTCCAAGATGAATATGTAAGTTCCTCAATTTTCTTAACTCAATTTTGAACAAAGGTCGACCACTCTCTGCGGTTTGCGAGCCAATACAGTACTGTCATGCTATCCACCCAGTTGTGGTAGCCGGTGACAGGAAAGGATATGAAGGCCTTGCTCACACTATTCTGGAGTTTTGCCGTGTGTGCTGCAACCAATTCCAAGTGCAGAATATTCATCCCCTTTGGTCTGACTCTTGCCTTAGCCACAAGCAAGTTTTGGTTGACTGCCAGCGAGTCTTGGTAGGTCACAACATAAATCGCGGCACAAACAGCTACCTTGCTCGCATCTGAAAAACCATGAATCTTGAAATGGGTGTGTCGTGCCGTGAAGACACATCGCAGAATGGTGATGGTCGGTTGTCTTCGCAGGGCATTGACCCATGCCTCCCACTTCTTCTGAAGCTCTCTTGGCACCTGGTCCCAGTGTAATTTAAGAAGACACGCCCCGCTGAAAATCAATTTCGCAGTGATGGTGATGGGTGCACTCCATCCGAGTATGTCATAGATACTGTTTATTGCTGAGATCATTTTCCTCCTTGTCAATGGCCTCACCATCTCTATACATGAACTGAGGTCAATGGATAGTGTCTTCATCCTCACCCCATTGAGTGCCAAGTATCTTTGTCTTCCCGCTCTGATTGCTTCTCACTGAGCTTTTGGCGTACGTCTCCTCCCCTTTGGCGACCTGTGCACTTAAATTTAGATGCTTCACATTACTGTGCCACTTGTGAAGGGAGAAGCCACCCTCTGACAGAATCATGGTAGACTCTTCTTTGAAGGAGACCACCTCTTCCTCTGAATTTCCTCCCCCTTGTATGTCATCAACGTACATGTCTTCTAAGAGGGACTGTACGACGGTGGTGAGGTGGTTTTCCTTGTCGTTCATGACGTGCTTTTGAAGAGTTGCCCCCAGTATGTAAGGGCTTGAAGTAGCTCCAAAGATGACTCTCCTGAAGCGCTATTCCTCCCACCAGAGGATTCGTTGGGCGTCTCTGTCTTGTAGTGTGCCAGCTTGGTTCATAAGAGAGCTCATACTCTTTTCTACCCTTGACTGTTGGATGGAATCCACTGTTGATTTTGGTGCTTGATCGCAAATTGAAGTATGCTGTTTGCCTTGACAGTTTCTGCACCCCCTGGACCTACATGGAGATGCACTGTGTCCAGCACCTGTACAGTTGAAGTACAACCCTTTCCTAGTAATTATCGCTCGTCTTGAAATTATGTCAACTACCTTTGTGCAGTTGTGGCTGAAATGCTCACTGGAGTTGCAGTACACGCAGGTTGGCTTGTGGTGTGGCCTTGAGTTTCCGTTGTTTCTGAAAAGCATCTTTTCTCTCTCGCTATCTCTTTTCCATGGGTGTCTCCTGGGGATGTCATCCTTGTTGCTTGAATCGTCGCTTTCTCTCAATGGATTTCTTTCCACATACTTCTGAAGGTTTTCCACAAGCTCTTCTAATCCCCATTTCCCTTCCACTGTAAACTGATTCCAAAAGCGTACTCGCCGCGTACTCTGTGTACTCGCTGGTGAAAGGTGTAATAGTGTACTTTTGTAGTATGACAGATTGTCCAGGGAATGTTTCTGTCTTCCCCTTGCCTGCACCCACGTCTTTACTCTCTCGCAGCTGTTTTTCGAAGTCCAGTTTCCTCAAATACCACTCTTCTTCTTGCTCTTGCTGTCGCCTGGCAATCTCTTCCATTTCTTGTTGTTCTTGCAGTCTGTATTTCCTCTGTTCCTCGTTTATTTGTTGTTGAACACATCCTTCTGTCTTCACTTTTTCCTCAGCTTCTCTTGCTGCAGTCTCCTCCACTTGCTTTTTGATTTGAAGGCGTGTTTCTCAAAAGGGTTGAATAAGTCGCTTCTGTTCCACTGTCCACTGTTTAATGAAGTCCAGTCCCTTGTCTGATTCCAATAAGTAATTAATTATCTCGTCCTTTGCCTTTTCCAAACACTTAATAAGCTCCATAAGCTGTTCGTAAGCGGTGAATACGTCTTCCTTGTCTCCAGCCCAAAAGTTCGCGGATCTGTTCAAACTGGAGAGCAGCTACTGCTAATTGTTTGCCGAATTTCACATCGGTTTGTTGCATGATTAAATTCGTCGCTTGAATGACACGTACACGCCGACACAATGAAATCCAAAGTATATTTCCAATCCAAATTGTCCTGGCAGGGTTGCCACCTTTCAGTGTGGGGAATTTTTAAGTTGCCCTGTCAACTGCCCTGTCACGAATTCCCTGAGACACTGAAGAACTCTCAATTTCACCTTTTAACCAAATATATTCTCGCTGTGATTGTAGCTGATTACATGCTCAATTTTCAATTGACTCAAACATGCCAGAAAAGCGATGATCATGACTTGAAATCCGACCCAAAGTTATTTTAAGCCTGTTCTCGAACGTTCTAGAATGTTCTACACAATAAACATCTGATATCCTAAGTAAGATGTAACACTCGTTGTCCTCAATCACAAAAAAACATGTCCTAATAAATCAACATAAGGATCAATAAGTCTTCGAATGAACAGTCCATCATCAAAATAAAAGAAAACAAATAAACTCACAAGCTCATAAAGCTAGAGTGAGCGTGTAAGTCCCTAAAATGTCATGCAATGTCACAAGTTTTCCACGAAAGGATTGATGCCAAATGTCAAGGAACAACATTTTTTTAGCAAGTTTTAAAACAGACAGCAGTACTGTATATAGTCCAACTATGAAGCAGTAAAAGTGCGCTTTTTAATTAGTTTTTAAGAGTAGTATCAAAGAGGCCCTTAAATTGTCCTTCACTGGAATTTAAAACCAAGAAGCAGTTACTTATCACTTTCACAGCGGTCAAATGCATTGCGTACGTGGTTCCCGCCAAAACTGTTGCCCAGATAAACATGTAAGTTGACTAGACAGTCACTGAAAAGATTAGCTTCAAACGCCTTATAAGCAGAGAGAACGTATATTATCCACCTTGTGTATTCGTCTTCTTCATAACATTTTCCTTAAAATAAAAGTCTTGTATATTTTTTCGCAAGCTTTGAGGCAACGAAAACTGAAAGTGTAACAAATTTTTGCATTTGGCTGATCATTGCCAACCAAAACATCACGATTGTGATCCTTGAACTGAGAAACTACTGGTAATGATATCTGGGGAAGGGGGATGGGGTAAAGCTGAACACCCACAATTGCCAAAAACAGCTCCTGCAACTACGGGTTCTAACTTAGTGCCGATTGATAGGTCAAATCGCACCTTGTTGAACGGGAATTTGCATGCGTCATTATTTTGTCAACTTGTTTATGATACATTGATCCCTAACACAAACAACCAAAGCTCACACGATAGCAGAACTCTTGAGAGAACTCAATCGATTCAGTACATTTGAGATAGGAAACAGAATTGTACATGTACACCCTTGGGCAAAGTTAAGGTTACCACTACTTCAGTTGAAAAATGAATTTGAGCCAAACCCTTGGCACCTTTTTAAGGATTACACTTTCATTCATTATTAAATGCGAGTCCCCAGTGACTTTGAACTATTTTGTGTTAGGAAGCCTCCAGGAGTGCATGACCATGACTAACGAAACATGTGACGTTTCAAACGAAACTCAACGTATCATTATTTGATACCGTGCCTTCAAGTCAGCGAAACTTGATGTAAGGGCAGCACGTTAATAAGCAAAGGATCACTTGTGGGTTATATGTCGTTTTACAGACACAACTCAGCACAAATACACAGGCATTTTGTATAATGAAATTTATTAGGAAGTCAATCAAGTGCAGTCCGACCCCAACAATACAGAAGCGGACATATCGCCTATTATAACTAGGTGACTGAAAACAGCACCTTATCATTTCCATTACATTTTGAGTACACTTGAGTGCTAACATTTGTAAGTAAATACCTTCTGTGATGCCCCTGAATAATAAAAGAAATGTTATGATGTAAAACAAGATAAATCAGACATCATCTAATTGGTGTGTGGGTCTCCCTGCAGTTCAGGAGCAATGAGATCCTCCGTTCCTTCTTTGCAGAACTGTCGTATCTCATTGAAAAGGTACATTTGCCATTGATGATCTAAGCCTTTGGGTTCTTGGATAGTAGGCAGTTCAGCTGGGAGAAAATCATTTTCAGCCCGCAATAAAGTGAACCTTTCTTCAGTGCTATCTGAAAATTGCTTGTAAAAAACAACACCTGGGTCTTCTTTTTTAAACCAAAAATGATGGTATTTCTTTATGTTTTTGAATTTTCTGAAATACACAGAGAAATGAGACCCAATCATAAACTGGAACAATGACTGAACCATCATGTAATGAGCACAGTTGTGTGACATTTACTCCGCTAACAGTGGACCTGTCAATAACTGATGCAAACTCATGAAGTGAGGAGATGAAAGATTTTTGAAAAGATTGCTTCAAAAGGCCAAAGCACCAGTCACATGCAAATTTAGTGTGACCAACAATTAGAAAACTGTACCCACACGACTGATGCAGACCAGTTATTATCCTCCATGCTAAATACCACAGGACATACGAATTCTTGTTTTGGCCACAGCAGTTGTCTGCGTGGAGATGTACGTCTGTCTCCCCTATGCCGTGCTTTTGGAAAAAATAGTGCAGATAACTTATGGTTGCATTCGCACCCTTTCCCACACTGCCTGCTTCATCGATTACAAAATTAACTTGCCTGGGCAACGATTCGCAACAGAACCAAAAATTCCTACTTCCTTGGTACTTTGAAATAAATAGGGCCAGGTTGCATGGGGTTTGAGGGCAAATGAACTTGCTGGGTATAATCAAAAGAATGATGCATTTTCCCTTTAAACGAACAGGCTGTTCTTGTTTCATTAAAGTCTAGACTATTTAGTATCGGCTTTAAGTTGCTCTTACTCTCTTTGCATACACGCTTGTAAAGGCTCCTCTCATTTTCAGCATCCAGTAAATGCGCCTCCTGCTTTCGTACAATCTCCTCTTTTCTTCGTCTAGCAAGTTAGCTGACCGGTAGATGTTTGAGTTGTTTTTTTGACATGTGTGACACAGGTCAGTCATTGGTTTTGTTATTCTTACAAGTGGCCGCAGCTCATTCCACATAGTTACAAATTTAGAATATAAAACTACAGGTAGACCAGCGCTCTCCACTGACTGTTCATAAAGTCTGTGGATACTTGCTTTAGTTGCAGATGAGGGAAGCAATTTAATATCGGATCATTTAAATTCCGGAACTCTTCCAGGAAGAGCAACAGCATGCTCTTCGGCATAATTATCAAGGAAAGTGATTACATGTTGTAGGGTGTCCATTGAACAAGTTCTAAAAGGCATTTTTCCTTTTTTACCATGGATACGAGGCATAATTCCATGATTCTTGTAGTGCCGTTTTAAGTTCTCCAGGTGCCTTACCCCTATTCCATAAAGAACTAAAAACATCTCTCTGCAAATCGGAGCACCTGCAAACACCGGCAAATTAAAGCATGGTAAATGGCGATGTTATACACAATCTACAAACTAACAATGATGTCTGCAAAGGTGTCTGCGGGAAATGAACATTATGCAATACAGTAAAAACCCGCTTGTGAGAAGCTACATTTTGTTGAAGTTTGGCAAAATAGGTTCTTAATTAGGCTCTTAATTTATATGGAGATATAGTTATTGCTTACCAGACAAATAAATAAAATTGGATTTGGTCCTTGAGCATAGAGTGTATTTATTCACAACTGTGTTATGTATTTTCTTGTAATATGAATTTGCAATTTCAAAGTCACGCTCCGTTAAAATGTTTATAATAACTTAACTGTAACCCACATAATTATAAGAACCTGCTTGATCTTGCTTGGCTAAGTAGGTTCTTATATTTTTGCGTATTAAAATAGCAGATTTCTGCCAGCAGGTTCTTAAACCACTAGGTTCTTTACCTGTGGGTTTTTACTGTAACAGGGTTTTACTAATAAACACTAGAAAGTGCATTTTACCTTCAAAAGTGAAATATGCGTGAGTCCTTTTTCTTTTTCTCGTTTGCCAGCTGGAACGTGAATTTTCATCTTGCCTGGTGCATGCTTCAAGCAGTGCTAGTACCACCATGTCCAACTCTGAGGACGACATTTCAAGACAAATTTGTTGATGATTCAGTACTTTTTCCACTGAAAAGCGGTTGCTGCAGTTTTCTTCTTCCACTTCCTGTAAACATCCGCAGCCTACTTTGAGAAAAGATTCCACTTTTTGATTTTCAATTACGTCTGATTCTCTCCATTCAATCATGTCAGCATGTTGGGAAAATTCAGCCTGACTGCAGTTCTCATCACTTTCCTCTTCACGGTCTGAATCTGACGATTCATTTTCATTGTTAACGGATATTTCACGATCCCTAGTTCTAAAGTAAAGTTCCTCCGCTAACTGCAGGTCATTGACAAATGATGCAGAAATGTTTGAGGAGTTTAGACAAGTGTAATCTATAACAGCTTTGTTTGTAAAGAATTTAGAAAATTCATGCCTTTCGGGAGCCTTTCACATTTCGTGCAAATTTTATGTGGAAGTGAAATATTTCATTGTTTTATGTCAAGCCTCTGTCACAAGTAAAGATGAGTCAGATAATTTTATTGCGTGAAAATTTTAGCTTTTCTGAGCTGACGTTAAGTGTGTAGCCCTGTCAGCAGTGCTCACGATACTGTTCAGTCAGACCACTTTGTGCAACAATAAAAATTAATAAGTAATACCAGTAGTAATCGGTGATTAGAGAGAAACACGCTAATGTGAAGGGGCAGAATACCTTTTCTGGGTGAAAAT
>NC_138154.1:4576780-4629280 GCF_964199315.1 Orbicella franksi | reverse complement strand
GCATGTTTGTTTGGTCCAATAGTTTCTGCAGTTTGATTTGCAATATGAAAGTTTTTCTTTGCCTTAGTCCTTGTTCTTCTGTCCTGCTGGTTTTCAATTGGACCCGCTTCTTTTTTTCCCTCTGTAGTCCTTTTTCTTTCCAAACATTTCATTCTACCTTGATTATCATTTGTACGCTGCCGAGAAATAAAAGACAAATTTGTCACTGATATGTAGTAATTGAGTGTATGTGTAATAGAGCAGAACAAAATGTCTGAGATGATTAACTGATTTATTTATTTAGCATTATATCACACATTCATGAGATATATAAGGCACTAAAATTTTGCCTGTACATGTAAACGAATAAGAACACTTACCATTTCTTGGATGCCATCAAGCTATGGCAAGCCCAGTCTTGAATACAAATCCACTATCCAGTGATAGTCGGACTGTCTCTTCTTGAAGCAGCATGTCATATTTGCCTGTATCAGGCCCAAATTTGTTGATGCATAGTAGTGCTTCTGATGTAGGTTAACATTCTTAGCCCTGAACTTAGTAAGGACACTAAATGTCGATTCTGGCAGGTTGGAGTGCCCCTTTCCAAACCCAGGGTCAATGACTTTTTCTGCCTCCCTACCCCTAGAAGAACATTTTATTTCATAGCACAGAGCATGAAATTCGCACTTTAAAACATGGGCTGAATGGTATGCTGCCCCAGGGCATTTTAAATTCTCATAAAAACCATCCTCATCGCTTGGGCATTCCTTACAACTGCATTTCTTTAGAGGATGAAACTGACATTAACCACCCTTCCCATTCATGTATGTCACAGGAATGATGTTTTCCCAAACACAGCATAGTCTCCCTATATTTATCAGGATTCTGTCCCACCTGAACTAGTGCACAATAATGGTTGCGTTTTGCACTCTGTATAAATGCTGGGCTTATACAACCGCATTATGGTTTATTGCGAGTGGCCACATAAGTGTGCTTCTTCCCAATACAGCAACACTTCACTTTCCCCATATCAGGGTAATCTTTTTTGTGGCTGTCAATAAATGCCTTGCTGAATGAACTGTTGGCCTGGAGTTCGACGAGTTTCTTCCCATGAGCCCTCCCCACATGCCCCCCGCACAACAGTACTCTGGATTCTTGTTCATTTGAAAACGAGTATCGGAATCCTTTCGCCAGTTAACCTCCACTTTTAGCCCTCTTCTTTTGCTTTTGCCCACAAAACCTGGGCTAAATGCCCCTCTGCAGCTTTCGATGTACCCTTCCACAAATCTTCTTCACATACATTATCAGCCCCCCTAATTGATAAATGACCATTATAGAGCAGTCCACCTGTCAAGTAATTTTTTACCACAAAGGTACAGTTTTGGCTAAAATGACCTCAGATCTGCCAATAACCATCACAAGTTGTGACAGCACAAGACCAACTCCCCAACTGGTCTGATGGAAGGGTTTTCATATATTCCTTCTCCCTCTCACACATTTCATCAAGGAGGTCTCTGATGTGAGGGAAAGCAAGATCAATGACATCCAGAAAGGGCTTATCTGATATAACACCCAAACCCAACCCTGTTCCCATCGTTTTTCTGTAAGACCCATAGCAATACCCACTTATAAAAAAGCTAAGGATAGGGCTAAGGGACACCAGTTGATGCCGTGACTCCAGAGCAAGGTGACTACTCTGATAATCGATAGTTTCTTGCCAACAGCCATTGCAACTAAACAAGAACTTCATTTCTCCACCAAGCTTTCCTGAGACAAAATATATAACAAGAAAGGAATGTAACTACGGGTTGACTGGACATCAAAAATGAAACTGGGTCATTTCACAACTTCACATTCTACTGTTCTGGATTTAATAAAATTAATAATACGAGATAATATTCTTACCTTTACATTTACCATCATTTGTTGTACACTTGAAATATATTGAACTGGTCAACTAAACCTATTATGCTTGATGTTGTCCCAAGGAACAATCCTTCAGGAATGCTTAGCCTAAAATGAAGGAAGAAATAGTATTGTAAGATTAGAGTTCACTATGCATGTGAAGATGTGAAGATGGCAAGGTAGGAGAGAGGCAGAAAGTTGTTTCTCATCAAATATCACCCACCAAAAGAATATTGTAAACTAGAAATTCTAAAAGAGAAGATAAGTGCTGCCTCCCTCAGAAACCAGAGCCAAGACCACCATTGACTTTTTACACCACCACAAGCAATACCTACATTACCCAGTGCATTTTTGACTGGTGACATGACTCTCAGAACAGACTGTTACAAGTCACATTACTAAGAAGCAAAACTTGCAGAATACCCGGCCCAGCTATAAGCATCTCATTGAATAAGAATAGCAACTATTGTTTTGCACCTCGTTCTTCACAACACACACGCACATGTAAATAGCTAGGCCAGGTATTCTGCAATCGCTCCACAATAATCATCACCCAAATTTAAAAGTAGCTTTGCTATTTCAATGCAAGATGTTTTCATTTAATTCACCGTTGTCACACGGTGGCCATATCGGATATGACGTATGTACTTTAGGCATGAAATCGAGGTGATCCGTGTTTAATCTGAGTTTGCAGGTAATCATGCCAAATAAAGATCATTGTAGTGTGCCCTTGTGCTCAAATAACAGATCAAAAGGTCAGTTAGGATTTACCTTTCATTGCTTTCCAGTCGACAAATATACAAAGAAAAGCTGGATTGTAAGAATTTGTTGAGATGTTGGCAAAAACTTCCAGGTTAGTGATTGTGTTTTATGACCTCAAGATAAGCAAGCTTGATATCTATAATCAATTTGTTCAGGTTTACAAAGTAATTAATTGCATTTAATTTGATCGACTAGAATTGTGTTGAGCCGAGCTGCTATTTTACTACGTTCCTTATGAACTCTTTATTGCCCGTAATAATGAAACATTACAATTGTCCTTTAGATTTCGAGAAGCACAAAGGTTTGCTCAGAACATTTTAAACCATCAGACTTTCGAACAACCTTCTCTGGGAAATGTGTATTGAGGAAAGGTGCAGTTCCTTCTGTATTTTGCTGGACAGTACCTTCTCCAAAAAAAAGGAAAGCAAGAATCCATTTTCACCTTTCCTCAATACACGTTTCCCAGAGAAGGTCGTTCGAAAGTCTGATGGTTTAAAATGTTACGAGCAAACCTTTGTGCTTCTCGAAATCTAAAGGACAATTGTAACGTTTTATTATGAAGCATAAGCAACGTAGTAAAATAGCAGCTCGGCTCTACACGTAATTCTAGTCGATCAAATTAAATGTAATTAATTACTTTGCAAACCTGAACAAATTGATTACAGATAAAGCTTGCTTATCTTGAAGTCGTAAAACACAATCACTAACCTGGAAGTTTTTGCCAACATCTCGACAAATTCTTACAATCCAGCTTTTCTTTGTATATTTGTCAACTGGAAAGCGATGAAAGGTAATTCCTAACTGACCTTTTGATCTGTTATTTCAGCACAAGGGCACACTACATTAATCTATATTTGGCATGATTAGCTGTAAACTCACAGATTAAACACACATCGCCCCTATTTCATGCCTAAAGTACATACGTCATATCCAATATGGCCACCGCATGACAAGGGTAAATAAAATCCAAAGATGTTTTGAACATTGTAAACAAAAATACTTCTACAATTTTGTCATATTGTCCACGGATTTTGCTTCACCACAATGTTTGACACCTACTTGCGAATATTTATAGCCTGCAACTGTAAACTACAAATACAGACAGTGATCTTGCTCTGTAATAAATACTTTTAGAAAGACAAAATTTGTGATTCGTTACTCACTCATTTTTCACTTCATCCGAATGAATTCTTTGCTTCAATGGTGGCTCCTAATTAGGATCGTCTGAATGTTTGTCGTTTGGCTTTACAGTCACAATCCCGGTCTCTTTGGTGGTTTTGCTGGTAGCTTCATCTTTTAGAAAAGGATGTAAAGTTCCCTCAAAATTCAGCTTTCGTTCTACTTCTCTGGCACTTTTATGTCTACGGCCTTCTGGGTCAGTGAAAGTTAGAAGCCATTTGTTTCCAATGTCCCTCAAAACAACACTCCAGCCATATTTCTCCAGCTTGTCTGAGTCCAACCGTATTCTCGAACCACTTCCTGTGCCTCGTAAATCGTGAAGGGTGTTTGACCCGCCTGAATTTGCATCACTGGATGCCCTAAATAAATAACTTTCTCTCTTTCTACAAATAAAATTCTCTCTTTCTGAATATATTTCTGTAACCTGGTATCTCCGTTTGCTGATTTACCTCAAGCTTCTAATGTCCACTCTCAACTCCCCACTGAGTGTGGTGAACGAAGGTGTCGTTGCTAGGTGAAGGGATTATCTCGTCAGATCGGTTTCGTGGGAATAATCTTGACTCAAATATGGGCATCATGGCTATATTTGGAGGGATGTAATGCATTTTACAGCTGGCAATTGTAATTGCAGACACTCCAAACATGGCTGCCATGCCAAGAGAAAAAGATAGATGGCAAGCAATTTGGGGAAATTTATGTTGAATTTGAGGACGTTTCGCACCCATGGAGTACAACATTAAGGCACATTTATTGAGTTTTCTTCAGAAGGATTTATAGCAGAGATTACAAACTTTGCAGATGCAAACTACATACAAATACAAAAATATCTGCCACAGTACACACTCGGGAACGAAATGGTAGTCATGTGACAGGAATGCATATTTTTCGAAAGTACTTTTTGCATTTTTTTATTTTTACAACTTATCAAATCAAAATGAAAAGGTGTGCTGCGGTGAAATGTTGTATTTTATCCCATTTAAATTGGGTAGCGAGTCTAAGGCCAAAATAATTTATTCTATATTAGATTTGACCAAATTTGTAAAAATTATGAGAAATGACCACACCCTAAATATCTTGAATTTTATAAATTCCTTAAATTGCTGGGGAAGAATTTTTTTTCCAGAAACTAGTTGAAAGAACAAAGAAGTCATGTGGAAACAACTTCACTCTCATTAATATTGTTTCTGATACAGCCCTCAAAAAATGCCCAAAATCAGCCAAATTAGCCTCCGGTACCACCTTAAGTTAAAGAGTGAGTAAGTGTAGCCTACTGCCATTGTAGTTTCTTAGTTCATTCTCGTTTAAGTTGCATTACACTATCTACAATTTAAAATAGAATTCTACAAGTATACTAATGCAGATGCTGCAATCTGATTGGCTGAGCTACTCGTACAATATCAGCCATTAGAGTGCAGCGGCTGCCTTCTACAAAATGGCGACTGTTTTTTATTTCCCAAAATTTTGGAGGAACATTTAGATGCAAATAGATAAGTGAATTCCTGGGAAGACTAACATAAAGTCATTAATGGCATTTTGACTTTAGAAACTTGAAATTATTGAAAAAATGAGTGTGCGTGCAAAATAACTGCAAATTTTCAATGACAATTCAGTCCGTGTGACTTTGTTAAAGCATGAAGTGTAGTAATATGTCACCCTCAATTACTATGAGGTGATAGTTGATTCTCGTGCCAATGTTACAAGTGATTTGGCTGCGTGACTTGTATTCCATAATCCACCAGAACCTGAGTACAGCAGTGTCAAAAAGTGTTAGGGTCGGCACACACTAAGGACATGTTGCGGGGTTGTGAAGTGGGGTCAAGCCCCTTTGTTTGTATGCGTAGGACCCATGTTGCAGGGACAGTATGCCAGCTGGTGCACATAAAGAGGACACTGTTCTATTCTATGTTGTAGTGGGGACAGTTTGCAAGAGCAGTGCTCACAATGCAACAATTAAAACTGGGGACATTTTGTCCCTGATTCATGAATTCAAACCAGCTGCATTTCATGCAACATGCTTTGGGGATAACCTTTTTCACATGAGGAAAACTTGCACACTAGGAAATTGTCCCGCAACATGTTGCCTAATGTATCCCAATCTTCAGACTCTAAACTCACGTTACCTAAACCACGTTACCTCTTCTCATGTTTCTGTCTAGACTTCATCTTTAAAAAAATGATGATAAAAATAATTAACAGTCATTCGCTGCAGGCGAGGTGAATACGGGTGAATATTCACGGAGACTAAGTGGAGGTGAATATTCACCAATGTTCACTAAGCCTGAGGCAAATAATTGTTTTACTATAATTTTCTGAGGTGAAACACAGAATAATGACTAAAACATGGAAACACAGATGCAATTGTTCGTTTGCATACACACATGTGGCCTTATGCGCCTACTGGCACCTGGAGAACTGATGATGATGATACCCACCTGCAGCTGTAGCTGTAATAATAAGCTTACATTTACATCAATTGTCAATCAATTTACATGTCAAGTTTGGCAGGAAAACAAACAAGCGAAACACTACGAAAACTAAATTCATCCCGTACCTTTGTTTTATTGTTGTTGACTTCATTGACAGTTGTCATCATCGTTTAAAAAAGAGTAGCTTTAGTTTGAAGAAAAATAAATTAAAGTCAATCAGTCTGACTTGCTGGCAATCAATGTAACCACTGCATTTGTAATTCTTAAATTCCTTGAATACAAGTTCTTAAAACAATTTTTGGTCCAAGGGCAACAGCAGTCATTTTGAAAGTTCTCCATCCTTTCAAATATCCTGGACTTGGAATGATGTCTTTCGAACAAATAGAAATTTGATTCAGCAACTGTCTGCCATGTTTACTTGCCGAGATGGCAAAGGTGGCGAGCTTAGTAACCAGGTCTCAAAAATGTTATATTCACTGCCTGGAGCGCTAAATATAGCGTCATATGAGGAATCGCTCAATCAATGAGATCTGGAAACTTTTTGTTCAACACTGAAATTATACTAAAAGTGTATACACTAGATAAGAGCAGCCGAATCAAAAGGACCTTTTAGGTAGCAAGCTCTGAGAAGAATCACACATTTTCTGCAGTTAGGATTGCGTCACTCCACTTAAGTTGATCAGCAATTCAAAGTGATTCATATATTAAATGAGAGCTATATTTTAATTTCAGAATTTTCTGTCATTGTTACTAAAAAATCGTGTAAGTTAGAGAGCATTCAATTATTAGTTGAGGATAAAACTAAGGAAATTCAGCCTTGTGCCACTTAAAGAATTCGAAGTTGTTGACGGAACTGAGCACATGCCCACAGCTGATCAGTTTCCTTTTAAAACTTGAAATCAAATAATCCAGTTTGTATAAATGTGAGGGTTTTTGGACAAAAACAATTGAGGAGACTCTCACCCATTCAGGCTTTACATTCTGTCGAGAAAGTGATGCAGGTTGCTGGACCTCTCCCTACATTCACAACTTGTTAACACCCTAAAAATCAGTACTTAGCAGCAAGATATACTATCCTCCAGGTAAAGTTTGTTAATGGTAATACTAATCACCATGCCTTGTGGAATAGGAACCGAAGAAATACAATTGGTATTATTCGGTAATTAGGATAGGTAGTTAGGATATCTGGGACTTCTGAGTGTATTTTCAATCACTGGACCACACCCTGCACCTATCAAAGCAAAAGAATAAAAAGACAGAGTTCACATTGATAGAATAGTTTTATTTCCTCCAGCTGTTTGTTTCCATTAGCCCTGAAAAGCTCCATTGGTGGAGTGGTTAATTAGTATATTTATTTACTTATTCATTTCTCTAACTTTTTTGTTTCAGTTTCAAAAACCTTCCAGGACCTTCCAGGACCTTCCAGGACCTATCAAGCCACTTCAAGGCACAAAAACACACAGCATCCTTTGTCTCATTTTTAGTCATTACATCTTATCTTATCTTATCTTATAAAAAGGATTGTACTTTTTCTATTTTTTTTAACTTGGACATGATTTTGTCCACATCCTGCCTCTCTTTGACTATGACATCAACGACAATGAAACTAGGAAGGTGTATTTTTTGTGCATACAGCTTCACTTGCAACATCAACAATGACTCTATTTTACAAACTCAGATAATAGTACTTGGTAGCCCACTATTAGCAAAGCTATTCTAGGCAAGCAAACGTAAGCAAGGGATCTAAACTATTAAGCTGAAAGAAAAATAAATAAACCAATAAATAACGTAAGAGAAGTTTCTCGAGAAGAAAAACAACAGTACAGTTCTAACACAAAATTAGCACAAACTGGCTCAGTAGGCCCTTTGCATGATCTGGTCACATGGTACGGAATAAATTATGGTGGGACTTAAGTTACACAGTGCAACTTTCAAACCAAAGGAATGTTGGGCTGGACTGTTACGAGTTCTTTGTCTTGGAAGTCCCACTGTGTAACTTGCGTCCCAGCATAATTAATTCCGTACCATGTGACTGGGTCATGCAAAGGGCCTATTTACAGTTTGTCTCTTCAGACGATCTTAAAAAAATTTAAAAAGCTGAGAAACGTTTGCCCATCAGTTCGTGTTTTTCCTTACACCTCTTTGGTGTTCTTGGTGCCTGCTAGTTTTTTAGCAGCAGAATTGAGGCATTTCTTATCTGCTAATTACTTTAAAAAGAATGACCATCCAAAAGTCTTGATAACTTCTGCCCTGATGCGATTAACATGGACTCAGATTTTGTCAGATTTAATGTAAACTAACAACCATTGTTTAGCCTACATATAACATCTGTAATGTAGATGATTTGTTCCGGGCATTAGAGTGGAGAAAACTATTGTATTTCTGACAAGCAACATTCCTCACCTTCTGCCTTGACAGATTATGCTAACTGGGTTTGTGTGAAATCTTTTCTCTAGTATACTACTTGAATTAGATGTTTGTGTGTATAAATAGAATTGTTGTTGTTGTTGTTTAATTTCATTTGGATTTCTTGCTGTTTTTTTCCCATGACATAGAAATGAAAAACATCCCTTTGCTATGTTGTAAGATGGCATTACATTTCATTGCAAATTGCCTCTAGGGAAGCTTCAGATGAATTCAGAACAATTGGTTGCATTTTCATAAAAACATATCAGAAAGATTATGATCATGAAAAATTCATGGGGGTGAGGCAGATTCTCCCCTCCTTGGGGGGGAGGGCTTAAAGAGTATACGCTGATTTTTAACTTTGAGACTGGTGCAGCTGTTGTCTGGGTGGCTGAGTAGCTGAGGCTGGAGTTACTTGAGACAAAGCAGGTTTCAGGCAAGATGGACCCTGTGTGGCTGAAATAGCTGAGGTAGTCATTGCTGTTCCACCTGCTGCAGTAGAGGCTCCCATGCTGATGCCAAATGCTTGAACAATGAGTTTTATGGTAATATATTAATGAACTTTCCTTTATATTATATTCTTACTAATCAACCTTGCTTAATTAATTACCACTTAGTTTAATATTTTTACTATGGAAATACTGAAAAGTTGACATGTGGTGATCATACTACAGCAGTCAAATTACAAGCTGCTCAAAATGTCCTGTATTTATCCTAACAGAAATATTAGTGGGAAAATAATTTCATATTCGCCAAACTGAATGTCTTTGGGCAAAAGCAGGCAAATAAAAAGATCAACGATACACCCTTTCAGATTTCAGCTACCAAGAGCGTACATTACAGGCTGTCCTTCCTCTGCTCAGTTCATCAACTGTTATTTTATTTATTACCCAGGCATTGATGCCTGGGTTTAAAGTTCAGCTCTCTCTTTTCGTTTTTTCCTCATTCAGTCACAAATTGCCATCTGGTCTCTAAAGCACATGCGTCACCTGTGCATGGAATTTACAGAACTTGTCGTTGTGAAAAGTTAGCACAGATTCCATGATTTCTAGGCGATGAAACCACATACAAACAAACACACTGTTCGCAGTAGACCAACACTAAAGGAAGTTAAGCGTTTTCGGAACGGGTCAGTCTACAAGCCTTACGAGAGATCAATTTACGAGCAAACATTTTGAGTGAATTTATCAAGAATCGTGTTATACCAAAGGAGCTATCAACCCCGGCTATCAACTCTTCAACTTGATTAAAAGCATCTTCAGAAGTGTCATTGTATTTTTAGACGTGATCATGAACCATGTAAAATCCCAGCACGAACTCAAGAATGTCTGAGCAACGAGAGCACAAAGGCTAGAGAATTTTTTTAATGAATGTATCTGTTTGAGTACACCTACCGGTAAGTAAAACGCTCTGAGAAACTTCGTAAAGTATAATAAAGTTAAAATCTAGAACTAAGCAATATTCTCTCATTATTTTCTTGTAACATAGTTATGTGTTTTCACAAGGATGAAACCCATGTAGTGAATTATTGTACATTGGCTTGCTTGGCTTGCACTGTCACACAATCCTAATGCAATAAAAAAATTATTCAAAAACCATTTCGTGGATAAAGTCAAGAAATTGTGATGTTATGGGAGATTAATAAAGGTGACACTTCTCTAATTTTTAAGTCTGTGCATTTTCCTAAACCTGAGATATTTGTCGCAAAATTTGCACAAATTTACAGAGCCCAGTATGGAGCCGCCATGTTGGTGTACCTCTGTGTACCTCCGTGGTACACCAACATTGCGGCCGGAAAATAGTGTTAACATCTGGAACTTACTTTGGCTATCTAGGCAACTGATTATCTGTACTGAACAAACAAACATTTACATAAGGACTTTTCCTAATACTTTAACTTCTGAATGGGCTAAAAATCATGAGATAAGTATGTCTTTTGACAAATGTGTTCGTAGCTCTATGTCATGCACTGCCATATCTCTGAAATTCAAAATGTCTCGCTTGCTTGAGAAACGCAGAAAAACAACGACAAGGGCCAAGGAAAATAAACTGAAATGTTCATTTCATGCCCTAAAGGCCTGCAAATGAGTAATAAGCTATTAATCGATTCCAAGAAATGAAATCAAAGGCAGAATAGTTTAAGCACATTGATTCGATTGAATTTTGTTCGACTTCAAATGCAGAACATTTATGCTTCTCAGTATAACAACTGCCTGGGTAAATGCAGCAAAGCATCTAGTTTATTTGAGTGAGTGTGTGATGCGGAAAAAGGAAAACGAGAAATGACCGCACAAAAGGTGGGAACATGCTTCCCACCTCTGTGATAAGGAGGGCTGCAACTCTGCCAGCCCTTCTTACCTCCATGGTAAGGTCTTGAGAGACAACAGAGAACTTCATCTCCCTAGAACTAAAACTGCTATGGGCCAGTCCACACTCATGTACGCTGCTGCCAAGGAATGGAATGACCTCCCAAACGACCATCGAAACTGCAGTAGTCTGAAAATTTTTAAAACTAAACTTCTTAAATTTTTTAGTGATTTAGACAAGACTGATCATAAACGTAGTGTTCAGATTTTTTTTTAGTATTGTTTGATTGATTATTGTTTTTTAACCATGTAATTTATAGATACTGATCATTGGCTTATACCAGCGTCTTCCTCCCCGACTTCGCTGATCGGCCTTTCAGTTTTAAATAAAGCTTTTATTATTATTATTATGCTTCTCACTCTTACCTTTTGTGCAGCCTATTTTTTGTTTTGCGCCATGACTGATGGACTGATTGAGAAAAAGAGGGTTTGCTTCTGGTAGGGCAATATAATTCTAGATTTTAAGGTACCTTCACTGAATGTTTTCCAGCTTTCATCTCCAAACAAGAATGTTGAATAATGACACACTTTCTTCCTATTACTTCAACTCTGCCAGCCCTTCTGGAAATACAGGTTCCATCTGGATACTTGTTGAAGTATTGGCCTACACCCTTTCCATCTACAATACCTATTGTGGTAATGTCTCTGCAGATCCTTTCCTCATGGGGATGTGTTCCCCCAAATTCTTTGATAAGTGGCAACAACCTCTTTAAGGTCACTGCCACCCCCTTGTATGTTCCCCAATTATTAGCACCTGTCTTAACTTAAAAGGTCACAGCCAGATTTATGCATGTCAGCATCTGCAATAAGGAAGTTTTTATATAAATTAATGAAACAATACAAGTTTGATGCATTAGATAATAATTAATTACTTTACACCGCACTGTTTGACTTTCTCAGTTGAAGTAATTAAATGGCCAAGATGTAGCATAAATATTTGGCAGGCTTAAATTTTTGCAGATTTAGCAGATTGCCCTAGATCCCACAAAATAAAATGCTGCAAAAAATTTACTCCCTTCAGCAACTTTCCTCAGCCTAATAGAACTACACAGAACATATTAATACTGTAAACATCAACACCTATTGCTTCTCATTTTCTGACATTTTAATGTTTTACGTATTAAGTAGTGCAAGAATTCGGTGAAACTGTCTCTATAAGCATGGCCTACTGTAAGTTAACTAGAAGTAAAATTTAAAAACAAAAACTTTCCTTCCTTCTTAAATGTTCTGCTTCTTGAACAGAAATTTGCAATACTTAATTCCTAGCAGAAATTTTATTTATCTTGAACTGCAAAATTGTTCTCAGAAAAACTCCCAAAAGTCATCAATGTGCAAAATAAAACTCCTTCCTAATTTTCATGCTTACATGGTAGACTCATTGAAATTCTCTGTCAGGGCAGTTTTATTACTGTGGCAGTGAGGCCCGAGGTCAAGGATCTGGCTTTGAGTCTTAAATTATCTTTTCCGTTGGGGGAGGATGGGGGCATCCTCTGACTGAAAAGCAGATTAATTATCAACCATTTGACTTTTCATTTACTTTTTGATCTTAATTCTTTTCATTCCTTGTACGTATATTTCTGAATTTAATAACTTTTTATTAAATACTAGCCATTATGTATTTGGAATGTATCTTTTTGTGAAAGAAAAACTTTTTGTATGATACCATGGGAGTGGAACCTGAACTCCCTGACCCACAGGCAAGTACCATGTCAACCCAGCCAGGGAGAGTTTCATAAAATTACCAGGTGAAAATTAATTAAAATCTTTTGTGCATGACACGCAGAACGAGTGTTTGACAGTGTTTTCAGTTGGCATTAAATCTTGTTTTATTGTCTCTGAAAGTGACCCATCAGTTAGTGAATTTTGAACTTGAAAAAAGGCCAAATAGACTAGATGACTTTCACAGAATTTGAAAGTTATGAGGCATTTCTTAGTAAAAGTTGGTAACAGGAATTTTTTAAAGTAATTTGACATGCTGGAAACGAAAATGCTTGTTACCAAAATTTTTTTTGCCATCTTCAGCCTCAAAATGACGCCAAAAAAATGACATTGAAAATGACGTGATCGTGGTATTAACTTTGCAAAATAAGTTAGATACTAAGCCGTCTGCTTTATATTTGCACCTCAGAATACCAGATAAGTTGCCTCCTGCCTAATTCCGGTTAAATTAGTTGGATTACGTTGCAGAATACATTCAAAGCAACATGTGACATCATTAATGACGTCACATTTAGCCATATATTTACTTACTTGTTAATTCCTGCCCGAAAGGTCACAAAAATTAATTTGAATACTGATTGAAAACACACCTTACGTTCTGCTGGCTTTATTAGTTGTTCAATTGTGGGTAAACAATTAAACCTGCAGCTAATAGCTGAAGCTTACTGCAGATCCTTATGAGTGTTAATCTATACGTATACCCTCACCGAGTAGGATGGTTTCATTTTGTTTTAAAATACAAGCATATTACTTAGAAGTTTCCCTATGAGTAAATACTCATTTATACAGTTGCCTTAAAGTAAATGATAATGCGTGTGTTTTTGTCTCATAAACCAATTTAAAGACTATGCCTCCTGTTACGGATAAAAATCAGAAAAATTCATTCCAAAGGGTTATTTTTCAAACCTCAACTTGATGACTTTGTTGTCAATAAAGGTACGCACATCATGTTCTATAGTGAAATACATCACTGAGTTCATTTGGTGTCAGTATTTTTACAGGAATGTATATTGACATTGTTCGATTTGCACCCACAAACACTGGTACAAAACAATTTAGCCTTCTTGCAACTGCAGTGGAGATTTGTACATCCAGTAGAGCATGAGCATGAGATTATTTCCTGCCAGGCTTTCGGAATTGGATCTTGTGTCATTAGGAGTGGTTGAAGTTTGTTATCAGCGATCGTCTTCCACCCTAATGTTTAAGGATCTGGAAGATGAGGCTCTGAGCAGTGAGCTGGTTTCCATACAATTGCCTGATAGTAAACACGCTTTACATGTAGTGATAAAGCATCGCTTGTCGCTGGCAGTGCCTCTGGCTTTCCTTTCTTCGAGAACAAAATAGCTTGGGCCTCGTCAACTGATCCAATGCTATCCAATTTGTACATTTTACAGACAAATTCCTCGACTTCTTTCATCTTTTCTTTCATTAGCTCTCCCTCTCGTAGAGAGGAAAGAAGTGTGTGTTGCTTTAGGAATACTTTCCAAGCTGATTTCTTTAAATGGTTGCATGTGAAGGATGTTGTGTCGCAACCTGTTAAGGTATGAAAAGGCAGAAGAGCGGATAAAAACCAGCTGAGAGATTTTTATAGATAGCCCTGATGTTGAAATACTTTCGCTTTGTGGCTGTTCCAGACATCATGTACAGATTAGGACAAGAGATGTGGAGGACATGTGCGATAAGAAGCAACAAGACATCCATGTCCCTTGCCGATACAACTACATTGTCCAGACTTCTGTTGACACAGTGAACCCTCAGACGTGTATCTGCTTCCTCATGGGTTGCCTTTAGAGCAGACAGGTCGATTGCTCTTCCTAACGATTGCATTTCCCTTTCATCTACAAATCCTCCAGCAGCTACAACAACTTTGTCTGGGGGTGCATTCACAATGATGTGTTCTGATAGGAACCTGGCTAGATCTGACTTGTTATCTGGCAATGCAAGGAAGTTTGGCCAACTGTGAAGGAGAGAGACACTGCCATCTTCAATAGTATGTCGGATAGGGCGAGTGAACTTTATGTGTCTTTCTCTCGTTCCTGACTTGATGGAATCTTCTCGATACCGATCAAATATGACGTGGATTTGCTGATAGCGGGATCCAGCTTGAAGAACTGCTGCTTGAAAGCTCTCTGCAAAGTCCCCAAACGTTTGAGCACCAGATGGTCTCCGAATTGCAGAAACTAATGCCAGACCATCTATTAACAGACCTGAGCTGCCTTGAAGCTCTATTTCACTTAGGCAATTTATTCCACTTGTAATTAAGTCTGCTAAGACAGATTTATGCCCATTTCTGAGACTGTCATTCATCTCTGCTAAGACTGGTAGAGGCATCAACTCATATTTTAGCACACTGTGGAGATCAACTTTGCGCCCCGCTTCATAAGCAATGATAAGGTGTTGAAGGACATTTCCAGTCGGCTCTTAAAATTGTGGTTTTCTTCTTCTCTTTGCTACTCTTTACAACTTGATACAAGTTATCAATAGTTGGAGCGTTATTCTTGTGCATCATGTCCCAGAATCTCACTTCTGATGATCTATCTTGCCGCTGTTGAGAGACACTCGGCAACCTTTGCTCCACGAATTCTTTCATTCTTGCTGATTTCTGCCCAGTTCTGAGACTGCCATTCATCTCTGCTAACGCAACTGGTACAGGCATCAACTCATATTTTAGCACACCATGGAGATCAACTTTGAGCCCTACTTCATAAGCAATGATAAGGTGTTGAAGGACATTTCAGTCGGCTCTTAAAATTGTGGTTTTGTTCTTCCCTTTGGTGCTCTTTACAACTTGATACAAGTTGTCAATAGTTGGAGTGCTATTCTTGTGCATCGTGTCCCAGAATCTCACTTCTGATCTTGGCAACCTTTGCTCCACGAATTCTTTCATTTGCTGCCGACCAAGCTCTTTGGCATTTAACATCGAGACTTAAATTTCATCAGTGACAAGATCTTTAGTGGCAATGTTATAAAGACAGGTTGCATGGATGTTCTGATAGTGAAAATACCTTGAGCCGCTTGAGAATGGTGAGCAATGAACATTCATCCTTCTTGTCACAATCTTTCCTTCCAGGAGTAGATTCATTGTGAGAAACCTTGGTGCAATCCAAACATCGTGTGTATTTTCAGCTATCTGTGATCTTAGGTTATAGGACAGAGCCCATCTACTCAATGCTGGTGACGTCTTGGTTATTCCCACGATTCCTCCACCTCTTTTCCCTATCCCATCCAGCCATTCAATGCTGATGACGTACTGGTTATGCCCACGATTCCTCCACCTCTTTTCCTTATCCCATTCAGCTATTCAAGGCTGTGATCGGGACTGACCTGTTGAACTTGCTTTCATTCCATTTGACAACGAAGTTCCCCGTTTTGAACTCTTCTAAGAATTCCTTTGGCAACTGCTCCATCTCTGCAATGTGCACTGATCCCCATCTTGCATAATTCAGATGGTCATATCTGAAAAAATATGGCAATGTGGCGGAAACTGTGCAAGCACAGGTCCCATATTCCCTCTCCCTGAGCCCGAGTGAACATGAGGAGAACAGATAACATTTCCATGTAGTTCCACCAAAACTTGAAGTTGACATTTTCCTCGGATCTTTGTGCAACAAATTCGTTGAGCATCTTTTTCACTCATGGTGACTTCAGGGATGTTATCAGTGCTGCAGCATTTTCGGGAGAGCAAGCAAGAGCAGATACTTCTTGGAAGAGATCTGGGTACGATTTGTGGCAGAATTATAACAGAAAAGGCATCAGCAGCTGCCACAATGACTGCAGAGTAATCTTGTGGGCACGCATAGCTCTCTTGTAGGCTTTTCCAGTCATGACATGTCTGGTTGCATTTGGCCCAAGCAGTCCACTCTCGACCCATTCTTCAACCAAGCCTGATCCTTTCATATGGTTTCCAAACATAAAACAATACAAGTATCGTCATTTCTTCCAAGTAAATCAAGCAGATGATCGATAACCTCTCTGTTTGCTACATCCCTGTACTTTCTTTGTTTAGTCGTCGCTTCATAAACAAAATTTTTGGTGTAACTTGTAGCTTCTCTTACATCGTCCTTTGGCTTATTACACTTCTGACAGAAGATGCACAGCTTCAAGTGAACTTCCAAAGCCCTCTTTAGGGTCACAACTGGATCCATTCCAACATTTCACAGCTTTAGAAAAGCTTTCTTCTTGCCAAAAATCAAGCGAAGGCATACTAAACAACGAAGCTGAGTAACCAGGCTTACTCACCACCGGACTGGACTCAGAGAGTGAGAGCGAAATTAGGGAAGTGCGACCGTGAACACGTTTCTGTTTTCACATTCAAATGGGTAGCCAACAACTTCATTGAAAAAAAAGCCCCATCGAACCCAAAATAACAGTGCATATGAAACGGCCAGTTGAAAAGAACATGATTCTCTGTGTGAGAAAATATTATGAAAACATAAATGACGTCATACATTGGCCCACGAGACAGGCAAGTCTTAAATTCCTCAAAATACGAAGCATGTAACATATTATAACAGAACTGGCTCTAGAAAATCCAAATTTGTGACATTTAACTCAGTGGCTTTCCCTTTTCTACACATTCATTGCGATGACGTCATTTTAAATGTCAATTTTCTGACGTCATTTTCAGACTGAAGATCACAAAATGAACTTTGGCAACAAGCATTTTCGTTTTCAGCATGTCAGATTACTTGAGAAAACTCTTGTTACCAGCTTTTACTAAGAAATGCTTCTTGATTCTTGTGAGAAGGACTTTATCCAACTAACGACTAGTCTAAAAGCAAAGCCCAGACTACAGCCTACCTATCGCCTCTTGCTTCATAACTACAGCTATAGATGAGTAAAAAAAAATTTCCTTATTGTACCTGTTTCACTGGTACTTTGTACACTTCAATACATCTAACCAGGAGATCTACAAGGAGTGGAAGCAGGAAAGCAGAAGCAGGAAAGTTTGGTTCAATCTCTGTTGCTCGCTCTACTTGAAAGTCCCTTACGGCACTTGGATATACCTTCCTCTTGAAAAACATTAGAGCCACTTCTGGTTTAAGTTCTTCGATTTCTGCCCTTTCAGTGACCTTGGGTAGAATAGCACTCTGCACTAATGATGTCATGAAATTTCAGACCCCCCTCGAGACTCAGACAAACAAAGACCCAAATCCTGAGTGATCCTAAGGGAAAATTTGTGAATGGCAAGCAGTTTGCTTCAATCTTTAATGGTTTTAACCAAGGACGACGACGTTCCTGGTTCTAAATTTGACAGAGATCCACAGGAATACACTGTTGACCAGCTAAAACGGTGGTTAAAGTGCAGGGGCTTAAAACTGAGTGGTAAACACGATGACCTTGTGAAACGTGTGAGTGCCTGCATAAAGTGTGGGAATCACCACACGCTCGATGCAAGCATTGACAATGGTAAATGGTTCGCTGCCAAGGTTCTTAAAGAAAGTCTGCAGATACAAGCGACTGGAAGCTCGATTTTCCTGCCATTTATTCCGTCGACCGGCTGGCGGGACTTTCCATCTCATTGCATTCCTTCTCTCTTTAACTACGGCCACGTGTATTACTACACCTTAGAATCGCTTGCAAATGATCTAGCAGACATCGACGACGGACTGGGACATATGACTGATAAGCCAATGAAAAATGGAAGGAAGTACGTGGATTCAGGCTTTGTACATGATGTGATGGACACGCAGAACGCCGATCACTATTTTGTGAGAGTGCATGTTTGGCCTTCGATGAGACCAGAGCTACCGCACAATGTTGTTGTGATTATATCTGTGAACAGTGGCGCTGTTCTTCACGCCTCATGTGAACCTTGCCGGGCTTCGTCTTTGGGACGTTGTAGTCATGTTGTAGCGGTTTTATTTTATGTACTTGACTACGTTCAGAAACACGGAACAGTTTTAACAAAACCATGCACAAGCCAAGAATGTTCTTGGAGTAAAGGCAGGAAGAGGAACAAAAATCCTAAGAGGTTAAGCGATGCCAAATACCCTGGAAAGAAAAAGCAAACCATTTTGCCTGTGATTGATTTTGATCCGAGGCCAGCTAAATATCGAAATGTCAATGTGGACCACATAAACAGGTTTCTGGGTAACTTGCAATGGCTTTCACAAGCTGAGGGTAAAGGAGTTTCAATGTGGGAAACTCAGCTCCAGTACACCTACGGTGACTACAACCTTGATTGTGAGAGAAAAGGAGTGTTGTTGGAGCAAGTGAGTGCCTTACATAAAAATCTGAAGCCTAAAGCCTTGATGGAAATCCCAGGAACACAAGAACAAAGTAAATCTGAAAAATGGTTCTCTGAAAGATGGTGCAGATTGACAGCATCTAAGTGTCTTTCTGCTTTCAAAGTTGGAAAACTTGTCATTGAGTGTCAGCCAAATGCAGCCATAGAAGCAAGCAAATTTATTTTTTCTGATATTTGGAGACATGAGTCAGAATATCTCCAGACATACTGGATGCGTTATGGCCTTGAATGTGAACCAAAGGCCATACTTAAGTACGAGAGGGTCCGAAATGTGAAAGTCTACCCATCAGGGTTTTGGGTCAACCCCAAGTTTCCATTCCTTGGCTGTTCTCCTGATGGTCTGGTTGGCAGTGACACTGTTATTGAGATTAAATCTCTAAAACTCTTGAAACAATACAGGGTTGAGACAGTGACATCTCCCACCTGGCAGTGTTTTAAGGTAGAGGATGGAAAGTGTATCCTGAAGTGTTCACATGCCTATTACTATCAGTGTCAACAATCCTTCTTGTCACTGACAGAAAGTATTGTGATTTTATTCTACATGCTGCAAGTTGTCCTGATTCCGTAGAAAGGATACCAAGGGATGAACCCCCATTCAGGAGATTTTGGGTAATCTCACGGCCTTATGGACACGTGTTATTGCCCCAGAAATCTTTGAAATGCGTGTCCCCAAGGATCTAGTGCCATTTGTTTTAGCTGAGGCTGCTGACTGTTTGGATTCTTTTGAACCATTTCCTGCATCACCTGACAGTTGCTTGGAATTTGGAGACCCTACCACATGTACTTCTTCAGCATCACCTGTTGGCTCCCTGGAACCTGATGCATCCCCTGCATCACCTGACAGATGCTTTGAGGGTGAAACCCCTACCACATGTACTTCTTCAGCATCACTTGTTGGCTCTGTAGAACCTAATGCACCCCCTGCATCTGTATCAGCGACTTAGAGCAGAGTCTTTGTAACACCTGTGTCACCTGCATCCCTATCTGGCCTGTGTGAAACCACAGCATCTGATTTGCCAGTATCTGTCACAGAGTCTGAACAACCCTTTCCTGCTGACAGCTTATATACCCAAGCAGAAATCAATGCTGCAGAAGCTCTCCTTCTTTCGGTTACTGGTCCAGCCAGTAACCCTAAATCTGCTAGTCAACAAGATCACGAGCTAACTATTTTTCCCTGGGGTGGACTGACAAGTACTGGAGTGACACTTACCAATACTTGTCCTTTGGATAATTGGCTAATTATTTTCCAGGCCCTAGTTAAATCAAACAAAGTAAAGCTCGAGGACCTTCCAGAATCAGGTCATACAATAGGTACAGCACTGAAGATCATAGATGATGGCCAGTATGCAGATGCAAAATTGTTAATACTGCAGTCTCTACCACAACAACAGCAAGGTATGTATGCCTCACTATATTTTTTATGAGGATAATTTAACAACAAACATGGGTGTTTGTTCAGAAGTCTTATTATGTTAAAATGTTTATAGTCATGATAATAAGCAAAAAAAAGGATAATCAATATGATATAAATGATCAATATGGCAATTTTCCTTTTCGCATTTCCAGTTGTGGCTGGTACCCTGGATTTGTATGGTAATGAAGGGGATTTCTTCTTGATGCTCCTCCGTCCCTACCTGACAAGCATCATCACATCAACTTGCTGCCTAAATACTTGCCCATTGCAAGTACACACAGTCCAATCTTTGTCAGTAATACTGCCACAACCCTCCCAGCACATCAATAACAATGCATTTCTGGATGCCCTTTATGACTGGCTGCAACCACCAGATTCTAACTGTGGAAGGAAATTTGGAAGCCAGCCTTCAGAAGGAACCCCCTTCAGCGAGGATGTCACAATAGATGAAAATGGCAATGCAAACATGTCATGGCATTGTGCGGGTGTGAGGGTGAGCAGCTCTCGTTTGATGTTGAATTTAAAATCATTTCTTGTGTTTTCTGTTGACCTACTGAGCAGAGGAGGTTATCTTAAACTGTCAAATACACCACTTTCAGTTTCAGTATTTGGGAAAAGTTTTAAACTGTATGGAGTAACACTTTGGAATGGTGGCCACTATATCTGTATTGTTTATTTTGAGAATAACTGGTACATGTATGATGGGCTGCAAGAATCTACAAGGAAGGGCTCTGGAATCCAGGTTTCTCCAGCTATGTTTCATGAGCCACTGGGATTTTCATTAAGCTTTTTAGTATATTGTAGTTAGGTAAATGGAAAAATATAATCCCAAATGTTCCTTTTCATGAACTCAAACCATAATGGAATATTAAGCTATTTCATGATGACTGTACATAAGAAAAAAAACTTAGAATTCCCCATGAGCTTACAGTATTTCTTTTTGGGTCTACTGTAAATTAGGTAAAAAAGCATGTGTACTAGTACTACCAACTCGCTATGTTTGTTTAGTTTTGAAATCTTTAACTGCAATACTTGTGCATTATCAGCAGAAGAGTAATGTAACAATTTTTCTAACTAAAGGAAAGATAAGTGCTATAGACTAAGAACTTTGTTCTTAAAACTCTTTGAGTGCCAAGAGTGACCAACATACAAGTTCTTCTCACAGTATGATACTTAATCCAAAGAGATGCTGATGAGAATTTATAAAATGATTACCCATTACGGCTAATACCATAAAAAATGTATGTACATCAGTAAGGAGGATTTATATGTGGATATTTGGGCTTTAATGGTTAAAATGTATGAGGATTGCTGTTAACACATATTTTTGCTTGGTTCCTGGGCTGCCATTCATATTTTAGCATCTATTGTCAATTTGATAATTGTTCAGTGGCAGCATGTTGATGTTCTGTTGGTGGGGACAGGGCTTGGTGAGGAACATTGTTTGATGAAAAGGGTAAATGGTGATTGTAAATTTTGTTATTCTTAATTTCCTCTATATTTAAGTAGCACAGTCATGGTACCTACCTTATAAGACAAGAATGGTAGATTTAAATTAAATAATGGCACAAAAATTTAAGAATTTTGAATTGAGAGAGGTCTATTACATTGTTATTGCTGCTGTACACCCACATCTTATGAGTTGTGAAATTTAATTTTCCATATGAATTTTTTTATAGAGCGTTCTATTAGTATCTTTTGTATATAGATGAAAAGAGCATTGACAAGTATCTTGTAAATTCAGATAAATAAGTACTGTATACTGAACACAACTTTTATTTTTCAAAATGTTGTTTGTATAAAAAATATAATTTAATGTCAAATTGAATGGATTGTTAATTGTCTGCCACCCTTTTCAATTGTATTGAGAATAATGATATATTGTTTTGTGTCCCTTACAAATAGGAATTTGATTTTTCATTAAATTAAGGCTTGTTGTCTAAGAAAAAAATGTCTAAACCACATGTAATACAACTGAGACATCAGCATATTACTATTAACTGGTGAGTTTTTTTTTGAGTTCTTTTGAATAAATACAAGGCCTGCAATTTTTTCCCACTACATTATAATGCTTTTATCTGCTTGCTGGTCAGCAACCTCTTTTGCAAAAGAATTATCACAAGGAGAAAATGTGTTGTTTCAGAAAATATCAAATTAACCTCCAATGAAAAGTTTTGTTTGCTTTGCTCCCCAACCACCAACCCATGTCTCTTGGGGAGCCACAGTAGCATCATGGTTTGATGTGCTTGTCTACGGATTGTGCGGTCCATGTTTAAGCCCTGGTTGGGGACATTGTATTGTTCTCTTGGGCAGGACACTCGACTCTTACAGTGCCTCTCCCCTTGTATATGATGCAGGTCAAAATGAAATTCAGGTTAAAATGAAATTCCTTTGTCTCTTAACCCTAATTATTCATGAATAATGAATAATTAGGGTTAGAAGACCGAGAAAATTGAGAATCAAACTAGATTAGAATCATTTTAACCTGAATATTATTCCTGTTTAGCATCATACATTCCATGGGGAGGGTATGGATGTTCTTTGAACTTTCCTACTATCACTTTTTCAAGATTTATAAAAATAAATGCTCAATATACAGTCATCAGTGCTCAATACAGAATGAGTTTAATCTTGTGGTCTTGCACTAGTACAAATTTCAATCAGTCTTCACACAACTATTCTGTATTAAAACTCTATTTACAAAGGGTGCTCTGAAAATTGACAAGGCATGAAGCAACTACTACCATTTGAGTTGCAAGAGGGGCCAGAGACAAAGGAATTTTCGGACCAACAAGTTTGAACTGCTTAAGGCGTTCATTAAAATGTTCTACATGAATCCTAGCCTTAGCAATACGACGCGTCTCCAGTTCCTCTGCAGCACTAAGAGTTTTTCTTCCTTTCAGAAATGATGGAATTTTTAATTCCACTTGGAGTGGATTTAGGAGCTCCCGCACAGTAAAACCCCGATCAGCCAATACTAAATCATATGGTTTCAGGTGTTTCATAAGCCCACTTTCTTTGAAGATTGCAACATCATCAATATCCCCTTCAAACAAATCTGACACAAAGCATGGTCCGCCATTGGGAGTTACAGCAATGAGACACTTAAATGTGTTTGTGTGCTTGTATGAAAAGAAAGTGTTCCCTTGCCTAGCAAAATTCCTGGAGCATTCTACTCTAAACTCAGTACAGTCAACAATACACCGTATTTTCCTCATGGTTTTGAAAACTTTGGGGAGGAACCTGCTGAGTTGGGCTCTCTGAGGAAACATGAAGTGTTGCATGTCTCTAAACGTTACATACATCAGCTGAAGAAAGGTGGTGAAAATTTTGCGTACATAGGATGGATCAATTTTTCTTTCTGGTGTACTGAGAAGAGCTGCTAGAGTCTTGAGAGTAAATCCTCTCCTAAGTCTCAGAGGGCAAATAAAAAGCTTCTCCCTTGATGAAAAATCACTTCTTGGGCCAGTTCTTGCATTTTCCGTTGCAGGGCAATCTTTACTAGTCCAATAGTTTATGGTCTCCAAAGGACAAACGTCGTCTAGAAAATTATGCAAAATCTCAAACTGTGGAGGTGAGAGGCCAATGAAGTGTTTCATAAGACTTGCATCTCGCACAATGTTTTTGTAAGATAGAGTACTTACTATTGTGGGAGCCTGAGGTTTCCTCGTGGCAACATCATTCTTCAAAATCATGGTCTTGACCTTTGCAGATAACTCGTATTTAGAATACAAGGTCTAAGAGCCTTGATCAGAAACCAGCTTTCCTGTGGAGTGCTCATACACATGTGGCATCGCATTACATTCTTCATTGGTTAGAGATTCGTTGAGTTTGTTTAGGATGGCATCGACCATCGATCCAGATTCTAGTGACTTGCGATCGGCAGTCGGTATACAGTAGTCCAGTAATTGTTCGCCACAGTTTTTGTTGTGTAACTTTTCTTTCTTTGTGACTGGTTCCGCTCTTGATCTCGGAGCTTTTCTCTTTGGAGCACATGCTCGACTTGCTTGTGCTTGTGTTAGATTCGCTTTCAGCGGATCAGGAAATTCAGCTGTGGGACCTTTTTCTCCGGGCCAGTGAAGAGCACAAATATAAGTATTTCTGGTAATATTTTTCTCTGTAAATAATTCCCGAGAACAAGCTACTAGCCAACGCTTGCACTTAGCGATGTCTTGCGACGGTTTTGGGAACGGTATGAAGACTTTCTTGCCCGATGCTTGTAACTCTTTGAGAGATTTTGTCCATTTGTCGGGATACCTTGAGTCTGTTTTACACTCACCCCAACAGCAGTGTTTGGTAGAAACCATTTTTTGTCCCTCTAATTATTAACTCCATGATTTCACCAAATTTTCTTCATTTTTGTTTCACTCTTGCAGCCCTCGCACATACATTCGCCTTTGGCAGATCGAAATGTTTGTCTGAGTCTGTGGGGGGGGTCTCATGGGATCTTATGTGACAAAATCTATTTTTAGTAATAGTGCAAGACGCTATTTATGTGTCATGATCATTGCTGTGTAAACATGGCTGAAATATGACATTAAAAATTTGTGAAGTTTGTCTGACTGTTTTTGTTATTATCTTGTCCCTTTGAAGGAAACGTTGGTTCTTTACAAGTTGTAGTTTGGTCCAATACAATCTCAACAATGTTATTGCAAGAACTCTCATCAAAAATAAGCTAAAATCATTACTCAGTCCTGACTGAGTGCAGTCATCATAAAAACAGAGATAAAAGAAAGAAAATGTGTGTACTGACCAAATGTATTTAGTTGCTTGAAATTATGCCAAATAAGGATGTCATCATTTATGTCAGCAAATGCTTTTGGCTGTCAGAAGAGTTGTCTGCACACTGGCTTCCCGAAGGCTTTCAGCAGCCCGCATCATAGGCTCTACTAGAGAGGACTCTACCGGAGCCGAGTTGTTTTCTGGATTTGTTGTTGTGGTTTTTGTAACAGGTCTGTTTTTTTCCGGGGCTGGGTTGTTAGCCCAGCACCCAACCCCGAAACCTAGAGGGCCAGTTGGTTTGGTTTCTGAGTTTTCCTCAGTTTTCCAAGGGTCAGTAAATAGATCATTGTATTTGATAAGTATTGGATGACTTCCATAATTTTACCTTTATAAGGGCACTTTAAACATCTGAGGTACAACCTGTTTACATTTGAAACTGAAAGTCATTTAGTTATGTTGCTACATGAGCTGTTCAATGCAGTATTTCATACCTTCTTAGCAAAGCTGATGAGAACAGCATAATTCTTTCTACATCTATCATCCATTTCTGGATATGCATTTGCCATTGCTTTACTTGGTTCTGCTGTCCTCATCTTTAGGATGTGGGCTATTGTCTGGGTGAGACCAACCAGCATCCCAATGGTACTTGATGCCCGGGCTGAAAACTTCCTCCACCTTTATTTCACCCTTTATTGGGCATCAAGGCCATCTGGGCTTCTCCTTCCTTCCAGAAAAGGAATCAGTACCAAGTGGCCAAAGACCCTAGGATTAAGAAATAAATGGAATTGGGCATCACCATCATTATCAACATATCATTATCATATTAAGGATCCTGTAAAATATTTCCTTAAATTTAAATCCAAGTATTTTGACATAATTTTTTAAATTGAAGGCACAACAACTTCTGAGGTGAGACTCAAAATACCAAACAACCCATTTTTAATGTTAATTGTGAGTAGAACAAACATACCTTGGGTCATGCTTCAGGGCATCAAGGGTGTCCCAGTTAACAGTAACAATAGGGCAAGTACAGGGCATGCTCTCAAGAAAGCATGTGCCCAACCTTGCCTCTATTGTAGAGGGCCACAGCAATATCCTCGATTAATTTATGCTTCTTAATGTCATCCAGGACAGGTGGCAGTGTCATCCTACTGCACAGCCACGGAACAAATCTTTCCTTCACAGAGGAATAAAACGAGCCCATGTTCCCAAAGAGAATGAGGGCTGCTTTAGCTGACTTGGTTTTACCAAGTTGATTTACACCACAGACCATTGGAATGGGACAGTGTAATTGTCTCATAGTGGAGACCAATTATCATCCCGGCTAAAAAAGAGAAAATTATCTTGATTTTAGCTTTGCCTTGAAAACAGCTTATAATTTTATTATTCCTAAATTTTAGAGGTTGAATGCCATTAATGTAATCTTGAAGACAGCAAGTCTAATTTTGTAAGAAAGTATTAAGTCCACCAGTTAGATAAGAGTTTTGACCTTGTACAGTGAAATGGGAAATGTTGTCTGTGGTAATTATTATTCTACCAAATTAAAACATTCAGGGTTATTATCTACTTTAAAACAGGGGCAAATTAAGAAAATTATTTCTGACTTTTCCTTGGCTAAGTGTTTGGTTTTCTGCCAAAGAAGCCAATGGGCTTGTGTTTACTTGATATATGGGAACCCAACAAAACCACGCCTTTAATGCATGTATGGAGGAGGGAACAATGATATTATTTGGAACAAGGACAAATATTCAAACATGCCATACCTATAGTGAATATTACTGCCATTGCATTATCATGGACTGTGTTAATCAATGCCTTGATAACACCCCTCACCGAGTAACTATATAAAGGCAATGTTGTGGGTGGCAAAGGCCCAGTTTGGTCCTTCTTATTCATCTTTCCACCTTCTTCCATGTTGAACACTTCTTGTACCCACAAGATAGAAGAAGCTTCAGGGTTAGTAATAGTTCCCTCTGCAGTGAGTTGCAGATCCCGACCAAACGCCCAGACATCACCATTGGCTGATGCCAACAGCTGCCTTGAATGTGTCCTTCAAATGTGAGATTCTACATTTTCTGGAAAAAAAATAAAAAAAATAAACCACTTTTGGGAGTGGTCATCATTTATGGGGAGGGGGGTTATGAATGGCAGAAGTCAAGACTTGTGCAGGAATATTTTATTAGTAATTGCCCAACCCCTGCCCCCCATCCCCCCTCATAAATAAAATGGTCCTTCCCTTAATTGAATGACTCTGTGCTATAAAAAGGGTTCTTGGGTAATGTAGTAGCCAGCCAATCATTGAAAGAAGCATCAAATCTTAAAAAGTAATGCACACTTACTCAACCTACAGTCAATCATCAAATACATTTTTAAGTGAGGACATAGTCGTAGCTTAATGCTGGTGTGCAGCATTCCTTTGGATAGTGATTTCCACTTTTTGCATGCTACGTTTATGTCGCACACAATTTATCCCTCAGTGGAAGCAAAATGCACTCTTAGAACTAATAAATAAGACACCAAAAACTTGCCATCTTTGGTTTTGGAGAGTGTGAAACTTGTCCTTTGCAGCCATTGTTTGCAGTTAGTAGGATCCACGGAGAGCCTTTAATTTCAGCATTTAAACAAAGATTTTGAGTGTGGATTGTGCTTAATCCAGTATCGGATAAATTTGTGCTCAAGGATAATCTCATAATAAGAACATATCATCCATACATACAACTTTAGATTGACAAGCAAGTCACTCACACAATAGGTCAAGGGTCTACATTAAATTTACATATTTCTGAGCACTGTAGGCCGGAACTTTGCCTGTCTTGAAGTGAATTGAATGAGCACTGTCAGAGCGTTGTATGAACACTGAAATATCTGAACTAAACTTGTTTGTGGACTGAAATATTGGTGAAATTGAACTTCAATTGAAGAAGAGCATCAAAGAAGTTCACTGTCAAACCAGTTGAGATACCAGAAAGCAACAGAGAACAGTGCAATGAAAAGGTGAGCTACCTGAAGGTTGTAGCATCAACAAAGTGTTGGTTAGACTTCCAGTTGTTAAATGCAGGTACCAGGACTGGAGTGATTGTTGCATTTTATTCATTGTCTTCTAGTCAGGCAGGGGTTGCACTAACACAATCGATGTTTACATTGGATGTAAATTCTGTCATTGCATGCTCACGACATGTGACATGATCATGTCAGACATAACTATGTCCATAACACCTTAAGATCAAAGAGACCGATATCATGCAACGAAGCAGGTCGCATCTTGCCTAATGGCCTTAAAAAAAAACATTTTTGTGGTTACTGGCTTCTAGCCAGTCACCAATACGTCATCACGTGTGTTAGTAAGTAAGATAGTCTGTGACTTTTCAGATCTCACAAAGCGAGGCCGAAAATACCTCATCAATCTCATACCTCGAGTCTTCATCCCTTACTGGGCATGCTGGCTTGAAAAAACAAGCTGGCTAAAGGGAACGAAGATCTTGGGTATGAGGCTGGTTTAAGCAAAATCACCGGTGAAGACTCCTGACCCATAGGTCACATTGAGATTGTCCAAAAATTTCCACTGGCCGCCAGATAGAGCTTCCTGTATCCTAAAGTAGCACAGAAGAAATGTTTTACTTATTAAGTTTGTACTGTTCATATTGATGATCTTGTGACCTTCCACACGGACTTCGCAGGAACCTGCACGCAAAATGTATGTTTTTTGGCAGGGAAAGATATTTGATTCACTTCGCTATAGTGTTTGACAAATTAAATGCCGATTACAGCAAAAAAGGCAGTTACTACGATTTGCTTGTCATTGTATCTAAGAGAATGCGATCTGCCCTGCTGAGCAGTTGTTCCAGTTAATGAAGGAAGGCGGTTTCCACCTAATGAAATTTGCTAGTAACAGCTGTAAGCTTCTGGCCACCCTTCTTGAGAAAGAATGAGCAAATCCTGGATTAAATCTAGATCTTGATCAGCTACCTACTGGTCGTACACTTGGGCTACATTGGGATGCAGACTCTGATACATTCCTTTTTAAAGTTGTACCCACTAACAAACTGCCAACCAAACGTGGCATTCTTTCAATGGTCAGTTCCCTCTTTAATCCACTTGGTTTTATGGGTCCTTTAATCCTTCCAGTAAAGGTTTAACTACAAGGACTTTGGAGAATGAGAATCCAGTGAGATGAATGAACTACTTACACAGTGACACAGATGGATGGAGTCTCTTTCTCTTGTTGCAAAAATCAAGATTCCAAGATGTTTTAGAAATCCTTCTCATGCCACTATCACCAACGTCCAGCTGCTCTGTTTTTCTGATGCTTCAAACCACGGCTATGCTGCTGTTAGGTACTTGAGACTCCTTGATGATCGAGGTAGAGTTCATTGCGCTTTTGTCATGGGGAAAACGTGCAACAGCCCCTTTAAGCAATGGTTCGTTCTACGTTTGGAATTACGAACAGCTGTGGTCTCCATGCATCTGCACGAGCTGATTCATGATGAACTGGACCTGCCCGTTTATAGTGTCACCTTTTGGATGGACTCCCTGACAGTCCTACAGTACATAACCAATGAGAAGAGATGATTGAAGCCCTTTATTCTTAACAGAGTTAATGAGATCCATGCTGCTTCTGCTCCCGAGCAATGGCGACGTGTGCCAACATCTCTCAATCTGGCCGAGGAGGGCTCTCAAGAGATCTGCGCTAGATCTGTTCCTAAGGTGCTACTCATCTTGGCCACATCTGCAAACACTAATGACATGGCTATTGCGCTTTGTTGAGTACCTCAAGAAAAAGAGGGATAGGCATCATAGAGACACAAGACTCGACACAGAAAATTGTTCAGTTGGTTCAACGCCAGCACTTCCCTGAAGAAATTAACTCTTTAAGCAGTGGACTTCAAGTCAATGGTCATAGCAAACTTGCTAACCTCTCCCCTGTGCTGATCAAAGGAACTGTTCACATAGGAGGAAGAATTGGTCACGCCTCGATCCCATTCGATGCCGTCCATCCAATGCTCCTGAAAGATCATGCTATCTCCACCTTAACAGTGCATTACTACCACGAGACCATACGCCAGAAATTTTGGATATCACAAGCAAGATCACTTGTCTGATGAGTTCTGCGCAAGTGTGTTCATTGCAGCAAGTGAAACAGAGCCCCTATGCAGCAGCTGATGGCCGACCTGCATAAAGAGTGTCTTATCCCTTAGGAGCCTCCATTCACTTATACTGGAGTAGATATCTTCAGGCCATTCTATGTGAAGCGCAGACGGGGTTCAGAGAAGGCGTACGGATCGCTTTTCATCTGCTTTACCAGTCGTGCCATTCATATTGAGGATGCTAGTTCAATGGAGACTGACACCTTTATTTGAGTTCTTTGAAGGTTCAAAACCGTGGCTGTCCTAAAGAAATCTGGAGCGATAACAGAACCAACTTTTTGGGAGCAGAGAAGGAAATTCAGCAATCCATCTGAGGATAGAATCAAGCGGAGCTCAATTTCTTGCTGACTGCTTTTGGAAAAGGTGGATCCGAGAATACATCCCAGCATTGCAACAATGCCACAAATGGGTATGAGAGAAGGGCAACTTGGCAATGGGAGATCTTGTCTTAGTCATCGACGACAATTCCCACCGGGATGATGGATCCTTGGTCGTGTTGTCAAGACTTTACCTGGTCATGATCACCGGTTTGTGTAGCTGAAATCAAGACAAGAAATGGTACCCTGGTCAGACCAATCTCCAAGCTAGGCTTGATTGAGGAAGCAGTTTAAGTAACTTAGCACCAAAAATGACTTTGAATCATGTTTCAAGAACTCTGTTTTATGGAACTGTCTACTGATTATTTATTGGCATTATCAAACCCAGACACTTAAATAAGGCTGTCACATTTGTTGAATGTTTAGTTAAATTCAGCCAAGCCCCCCCCCAGGATGTTGCGGCTATTTCATTTTCCTTTGTTTTCTTGTCTGTTTTGTATGTTAATGCCATTTCTCGCATTCATGCATGCTTTTATTTTTTTATTTTTTATTTTTTTTCAGTACACATTTGGAGTGTTTCTCACTTTTCTCGAGGTCTAGCCCTGGCAAGCCTGACACAGATCTCTATGACAGATTCTACAGAGACATGTTGTATTCATTTCCCTGTGATGATAACTTGATACACATATTTCTCGCTAACTTCCAAACTAAACAAGCGTACTATGAGGCAGATACAAAGAAACATGCTATGCATAGCAAAATTATTACCTGTGACCATACATTCAAAGTCAGCAAGTATATTGGAGCAAGGAGAGGTGGCGACAATAAATTTCTCCAGCAATTTCATAATCTGTTCATAGCACTCAATGACAAGTGTGAAATAATATGTTGGCAATTGACAGCAACAGTGTTTAACAAAATCAAATCTTTACCAGAGCAATCAAGGGAGATGCAGATCAGCAAAGTTATTGTTGATAACTGCTGTAAAGTCAGAGCGCAATACCAATTGGTATTTGCAGGGATACAAGTTAAGCAAGATTTATTTCATGCGGTTCAGAGAATCACAAAATCCATACCAAAGGGAACAGAATTTTCTAAAAAGTTCTCGAAGGAATTTGGAACAATATTTCAAAACAATGGGGATTGTGATATGGCAAGGAAATTGCCAACACCTGCACCAGAGGATATAGAGACCAATCTCAATAATTTTTTAAAATGATAGATTAATGTTTTGAAACTTGATAAGTTGAAAGGAACTGTCTCCGAGATCGAGTGCTTGAGTATTCATAATAAATCAAAGTGCTCTGTGAGCAAACTCGTGAATTGAACAAATGAAATAAAATATTTTTTTTGATTATGTTCAATATTATCTGGTTTAGGGAATATTGTGGTTGATTTTCATATTTAGAGTACGAGCAGTAGTTCAGTGTTTGCTAGCAAGGTACCAAAGAAACAAAGTAATATTTAGATAAGAAGGCATTACAATTGAAACGATCATGCTATTACCATATTTACTCATGTATAAGTTGACCTTTTATGACCAAAAAAATCATCCCAAGACATCGCCCTCGACTTATACACGAGTCATACACAAAGACCTGACCAAGCAATCCAAGAAATTAGCATAACAATTGCCTGAAGTCCATTAGGAAAACCGAGTTTACAAAACCAGTTGTAATTGTGCTGGAGTTTTGTCAGTTTTTGGCACATTTTTCGTTGACAAAAAAGTGTGAAATTATACATGTTAAGTGGTTCAAACGCCAACCTACTGGAGATGATTTCTATTGTGTCTTTTGATCTGTGGAGCAGATATTTTTCTTAAAACTTCGTCGGTGTTTATGGTGCTGAACTTTCATTTTCATAAAATGATTACAGTAGCTTAGTGACCTGGCAAATGCTGTTGCTCACATGGTCTTGTTGTTAGCAACCAGAAATGGACCAATTACATTGGAACTACAGGTTAGCAAGAAAACAAACCCTTCTTGTAAATGTTTTAAGTTACATTGTTAACAAAATCTCGACAACGTTACTTCTCAGCTGTTTACGAGTTTACGAAAAACAAAATGTATGAAATATTCCGCTAAGTTTAAGTTGCAAGTTGTCAAGTTTGCACAGGAGTCAAACAACTGTGCAGCAGGCCATGAATTCTGCATCAATGAAAGGTTGGTTCGCGACTGGCAAAAGCAAGTCAAGAAACTAAGGTGCACGCCGAAGAACAAATGCAGCAACTGCGGGGAACTGTGCCAGTACCCGAAAGAGAACTTTCCACCTGGAGTCCTTGTACACTGTCATCCGAAGGGGTGGATGGATAACGCTGGAATGAAGCTGTCGGTAGAGAAAGAATGGCGGTCATGACCCGGCGGTCTTCTGAGAAAGAAAAGTCTTCTTGTTTGGGACTCCTTCCAAGCTCATTTTGTCGACTCAGTGAAGCGAGCAGTACGCCAAACAAACACCGACATTGCTGTAATCCCAGGTGGTTTAACCAGCATTCTTCAACCGCTAGACATTTTCCTAAAGAAGCCTTTTAAGGATCGTCTCTGTGAGCAATGGAACAACTGGATGATTGAAGGCCAGAAGAGTTTCACTCCTGCTGGAAACATGTGAGCAGCATCGCTTCCCACTGTATGTTCGTGGGTCCTGGATGCCTGGCGTAGTCTTCCGGCTGAGATGGTAGCCCGATCCTTCAAGAAGGGCGGCATTTCCAATTCGATGGATGGCACAGAGGATGAAATTCTCTGGGAGGAAACTGAAGATGTACCTACCAGTCCAGTTCATGATGAGGATGAAGATAGAGTGTATGCAGACCACCTAGCATCAGGAGAGTGGCAGAACTTGTTTGGCCACAGCGATGATGAAGAATTCGCTCGCTTCGAGTGAGCAGGGACTTTGCTTACTCTACAAACGGCTCCTTTAGGAGCCACCAAGTTAACAAAAGTTAATGACCAACAACGAATTAAATGTGTCTTTATTTATTCTCTTTATTTTCTTCCCTGCCCTGCCCTGTTCTTTCTTTATTCTACTCTATTGCCTTGTGCACACAAACTTCGGAAAGCACGTGCAGTTATGTTAGTTTCCAGTACTCCTCAAATTTGTAGTTTGGTCACCAAGTTTTCCAAGATGGCGGTGTTTTCATCAAGCGATCCTTCAAAGCTCTTTGGCATTCCTCTTGTCTTCTAAATCTCCTTTCAAACTCAACATTCAGTTAAAGGCAATACTGTCTACATGAAAACATTAATCATTCTCTCTATATCAAATGAGATAACCAGAAATGAGTTTTGAGTAACTAACTTAGGTCTACTCTTGCACTATCAGAGTCATGTTGACAATTGGTACAAAAATGGCTTACTGAGAACTATGCTTGATTGGGCACATTGTTTATCTTCATCTTGGTCACATTTTTGGGACGAATGTGACCTTCTGAAGACAGTATTCTCCTGTTTGAAGTACCCCAAACACCTCAACCCTACTATCAAAAGTTTCGTTGACTCAAAGGTTTGTGACCGGTGGCAGCTTTCATCACCATCTCAAGAGACAGATGGCATGATTCCAGTAACTTTACCATTTGAAGACCAAATCTCAGCAAATTGAATGAGGACTGAGTGTGAAAGAAACAAAGCCACCAATTGTAAATCAGCAGTGTTGCTTACACTTTTCAATGTGACCTGTGTGATGCAGGTTATGTAGGTTACACACACGGACATTTACATAATCATGTAAAAGGACATAAACAATAATTCTCCACCATTGCCAAACACTACGAGAATGTGCAAGGGATGATGCCTCAGGACCTGCTAAAGCCTTTCGAAGTGCTTAAGAAATGCAGAAACAAATTTGACTGTTTAGTGCACAAAATGCTTTTTATAAGAGGTTTAAAGCCAAATCTTAACGTGCAATCAGATTCCATTCGTGCAAAAGTATTTTCATAATCTTCACACCCTTTTAATATATGTTAATTCTTCACACCAAAATTGCATTAAATGCTGTAATCTTCATGATCTAACATATTTTTCCTCGATAATGGGGTCATGACTACTCTGAAACGTCGGATTCTATCGTTTGTTTTTACCGTTATATGTCTTAGTTTATCTCTTTAAATATGAGTTTTGAGTTTTGTTGCAAAATGGCATTTTCAGGTTCTCCTTATAAGGACGTACAAGGACAAGTTCACGACATTTTCGATGGAAATTTCCAATGTAAAGATTCTGTGAAAATATGCAAAGTCTAGGTGATATGTTCATTTCAAGTTGCAACAGGGCAATGAGGAAACAAGGGTTATTTTCCTTTGTCCAGGGAAATTAGAGAAAATTAGGCAAAAAGAGAGGAACAGACTTCCAGCTTATGTAACCAATGTAGGTATGCCGACGGTGAAGAAAATAGAATGAACAAGTTGTCTAGAGTATCCACAGCGAAGAATATTTTCATTGGCTTTAAAAACAATGAAAATGATTGGAAGAAAAACTAGCCTACGAGAACATCCGTTTTTTTTGGCTGTTGTCTTTTTTTGCAAATGAAACAAGAGCAGAAAAACAGGTTCCCTTGCACGCTAAAGAAAAACACAAGTGACTTGATTCAGCCACGTGTTTATGAGCTGGGCACAATTCAATCTTAAGTCCGATATTTTCGGACTTCAAATCAGATCTTTCCAGGGTTGCTCTTTTCCTGACCACTGGTCAAGGGGAACGAAGACTCTTGATATGAGGCTGCTAGCATTCCAGTGAAAACCACCAACCAGTCTGTCCGCAAGAACAATTTGTGATATCACTGGAGATTTCGATCTCATCTGATACTCAGTGCGTGTTTACTGACCAGTGCGTAATTTTAGCAATTTTGACCTTCAGGTTGGATTTGTAATACTCGATAAACAACTACACTGAGGCCTCGTCCACACTGCCTAAGAGAAATTTGAAAATGCAGCTTTATTTCTGCAGTTAGGTCTTCCGTCCACAATTTGCCACGAAAATGGGCGCTCTTCAAATGAAAACACTGTTTAAGCCTGAGGAATTTCAAAACGGCAGCTTTCTGTTTTAATGCGAACAGAGAACATTTTCAAAATGGAGCTTTTCCGAAACAATGATGTCACAATTTCCTCAGACACAAATCCAAAATGACCAGTGATTGTTGCGTTTTCAAATTTCTCTGACGAAGTGTGGACAGAAAACTTTTGATGTGTTTTCAGAGTGATGAACACCCTTTTCAAATTTGTCTGGCATGGTGTGGATGGGGCATGAGTTTTTGCAGTTCTAAGGTAGCCATACAAAGTTAACGCTTACATAGACAAAAATATCCTGCATGAATGCCTTCAGATAGACTTGCCACAAGTTGACTTCTACTTCTATAAAATGAAGTTGACTTGTTCTGCTTGCTTGGATTCAAAGTTAAAATTTGTTTAAGTTTTGGTGCAAAAACATGGGTGTGACGTAATGATTCACAGTCTACCCCTAATTCCCTGGAGTTTTCTTTGAAATATTTCAAAGTGAGCGTAAGTAGAAAAATAAACCATATGCCCAGTAACCACAGCCATGTAAAAGATCAAATTTCAAGACATTGTTTATTTAAAGTTGAACAAATGACAGGCCAAAATATTAAAAAAATATCAACAAAAAAAATCAACTTGAGGTTTATTAAAACTGATAAGAAAACAAGAAATCAGATGTTATCTTCACATGCGACAAATAATACAGGACAGTGAAAGAAAGATGAAAGTTATAAATAAAAAAAGATGACAAAAACAAGCCAATTATTTTGAGATAAATCGTATTTCATGTTAGTTTTGAAACGCCGATCGTTTATCAATTTCCTCTGCAACTTCCTACTGATTTATTATCAGTTATTATTCAAGCCAAGTACGTGATTTCAAAATCAAAGCTTTCATAAAATCGTGATTTTCACACGTATGAAATAGTTCTGGAAATTTTGCCGCTAGGAAGTTGTCTTTATTGTGGGCGCCATGTTTCTCACAACGCCCTAGTTTTTTCACATAGCATAGGCAAGAAAAGACAACGCGCAACTTCTTTTAGTCAGAGATTGTTAGTGAAGTTACACTGCTACCGTGCTACGATCAGAGGATCCAAGTTACCGCTATTTCAAGTGTATTTTGCTGTCTCTCTGCTACCTTTTGGTGTGAGTCGTCAACCAAAGTATGTAAGTTCTTATTGTTGTAGATATTTGCTAAGTCGCGAATTGTTAGTCTTTTCTTTGTAACGAAAAGGTTTCATTTAGCTTATCTAGGTTTTGTTGAAGTCACTTTCACAGCCCTACTGTTGCTAAGGCTTATTGTCAAGTTGCTTTATTAGTCCAATTGTCATGTGATTACCAAATTGTGATTCTTTCACGCTATATTTAGCTATTTGCGCGATAGCCATTGATATCTTCGTTTGTTATGACAAGAGTTGTTATTGTCTCAGTTTTATTAGTTTCAAGTATCAATTGTCGCATCTATTTGTTTCATGCTGTGATCTTGTTAGTTTTATGATTTTTCTATCCTGTTAGATTTGTATTTTATGCCTTATCTAAGTAGGACGTATTCTTAACTATCGCTTTTCAGCTCGAACCTACTACTGCTACATCTACTTGTACGACTACTACTCCTATTCATATCTGCTACCACTAGCGATCTACTGGTTTTCACTATTTCGTCAGTCGCTACCTATTGTGAACTAGATCTATGGACTTGATCTGTCATTAAATCAGTTTGAATCTACCAAGTGGAGTTCGAATATTTCACACCGCGCTACCCCTGTAGTTGTTTAAGATTTGAGTAAAGGCAACCTCTAGAATCTTTACAATTACATTTCAGCTGTGCTAAATTAGTGCCCACTTAGTTCTTTTCTCAGTAGTTTTGTAGTAGTTAAATAAAACTCACAAAAATCTATTTGAAGGAAGCGAATACACTAAACAAACATGGCCATGGAGGTCACCATAAATTGATCATGCAGAAATCCATGGTGCAAAAATACTGTTAAGTTTAAAAACCTAAAATCTCCACTGACAGGAAACCAAATAAAAGAAACATGGCAGGAAATTTAATAACAATAAATTTTCATTCAAGATGAGGCAAAAAAAGACTATCTAACAGCAAAGAAATGTTCAAAATTTCGCAGACGTTGCTTTGCTGCATGACAGCATGTTAAAATTAATTCTTCACGTTAAAGCAAAAGCTCAAGTTTCTGCCAATGGCTTTTGCAGTCATTTTATCAGCTGTGGCTTTATTAGTCACACTGCTTAGGCCAATTGTGTCGTGTGTCAACACCTTTGCATACGACGTGTCTGCTTTCTTGGCTAACGTATTATCTCCTCTTGCAGGTAACTCGAACTTCACAGTGAAAAACTCAACTGACTTCGCCTCCACCATTGCCAGTGAAGAGATCCAGGACCATGAGATCATGGTGTCTTTCAATGTAGAGTCACTGTTTACCAACGTACCGATTGAGGGCGCCGTACAAGCCACGCTACAAAAAATGAAGAACAACGCAGGCCTGGCTGACCGCACAACACTTACACCAGTTCAAATCGCGGACCTCTTGGAATTTGTATTAAGATCTACATACTTCCAGTACAACGGATTGATTTACAAACAATGAGACGGCACAGTCACTGGGAGCCCTGTATCAGCGGTTATTGCTAATCTCTACATGGAGATATTTGAAGAACAAGCAATAGAGTCTGCACCTTGCAAGCCTAAGATCTGGAAACGCTACGTAGATGATACTTTCACCATCCTGGCTCGGGACAGAGTTGACAAGTTCCTGCAACACCTAAACAGTCAACAACCATCAATCTGTTTCACCATGGAGATCGAGAATAACAGCAACATCGCCTTTCTTGACACATCAGTTTATAGAGAACCTGATGGCTGCCCTACCACCAGTGTCTACAGGAAACCAACACATACTGATCATTACCTAGCGTATGATTCACACCACCCTCAGTCAGTAAAGCGCGTTATTGTGAGGTGTCTGTATGACCGGGCTAAACGTCTTGTGATCAAACCATTAGTAATCGCTGGAGAGAAGAAACATCTGTCATCTGTACTTGTTTCTAATGGATATCCCTCCTCGTTTGTACAGAAGATCACAAAGGTACAAACAACCCCAAGAAGAGAGCCCATCATGGAATTTAAATCCACCGCCGTTTTACCTTATGTCCAAGGAGTTTTGGAGTCTCTCCACCACTGTCTAGAACAACAAGGCATTCACACTGCCTTCAAGTCCAACACGGCACTGCGGTCACACTTAGTGCAACCAAAGGACACTGTCAACCTGGCTAAACAAGATGGTGTTGTCTACAGGATTCCCTGTGAATGTGGCAAAGTCTACATTGGAGAAACAGGGAGATCTATGCAGGAGAGGATCAAAGAACATGATAGGGATATACGACTCGCCTGTACCCAGACCTCCGCCGTTTCTGAACACACCCACGAGACTGGCCACTATCCTATCTGGAATGAGGTCAAGTTTATTGATCGAGATCCTCACTGGTACACACATAGGGTCAAGGAAGCTATTCACATAAGACTTCACCCTAATAACATCAACAGGGACAGTGGAACTGAAATTCCTGAAGCATGGATGCCCACGATCAAAAACAATCCACAAGAGGAGAACGGTACAACAGCGTACCACTGAGGGAACAGCTACTTGTTGGAACAATGAAACAATAGGAGGATCGAAATGCACCAATCACAGCCGACCTTTGTGATATAAATGATACCACGCAATCAGTCGACCTTATTGCCTAAAGAAGACTAGCAGTAAGCAGTCGAAACGTCGCGACCTACATTTAAAGTGACTACATCGTGTGATAAACAATAATACTCTTTATTATTGCATCTACCATGATGAATAACAACAAACTTTTCCTTGACAACTTCATCTCGTTTTAAATAACATAAACACCGACTATATAGACAAATGTTTCAACACTTATGATCTTCCAATACTGCAACTTAGCAGTGTTAAGCAAGTGTTAATTGAGGAAGACAGAACAGATATTATGGAACAAAACCACGTAAATTGTCTTTGCAGAAGTCTCGTTTCTTTCAGTTGATATCTAGATCCTGTCGTCAGAGACGGTGATTGTGCATTTAGATCACTGATCGTGCATTTAGATCAGTCATTGTGCAATTATGTAAAACCAAAGAGTGGAATGATCAAAATGCGACACTAATGGAACATCTAGTGAGTCTTGGACTTGGGAAAGGCCCACTTGAAGACATCTTTTAGCTTTGTTGACGTTTTGTTGACACTGTTCAAAGTAATGAACATTAACTTATGTTCTCAGATATTCTACTGGATATAATCAATGACAAAACCGAACGATTTTGAGACCAAGGATCATTTTGCGGCGAAATGTGAGATTTGGTGATCAAGGTATGCTTGGACATTCTGAAGGTCTCCATTTTTCTCATGATGAGCATGAATGGCTGCTCTTATCTCCCATTCATTCCAGAAGAAACTATCGTTGGAGCAACAATATACATAGCATATACTGCTCGTGGTCCTAGCCATTATGATGCTACCATGTTGATTCCTGCTTAAAATACAGGTAAGGGACTTGGAAGCCATGGGAAGATAGCATTAAAACCAACATTATAGTCCAGGAGCATATGTCAAGATTTAAAGTTCTGTGAGAATTTTGTGAAAAAAGCAAACCACCTATGTAGTTATGTTAAGGGCACTCTAAGGAACATGGAAAATGTTGTCAGCAATTTTGTAACTTCCACCGACGGCCACTAAGGTGGGTTTAAAATGTGACATTTATGTCCCAGCATGGAAACGAGGGCAAGAACAGAGCAACAATGTATTCCAGCAGAGATTGCCAGACACAAATCGAATTGGATTGGCCACACATTGCGGAAACCAACATCTGATACAACCATACAGGCCCTTGAATGGAATCGGAAGGGGAAAAGGAAGGTAGGATGACCAGTGAAAACCTGGAGGAGGTCAGTGGAAGAGGAGCTCGAAGAAGCCGACATCACCTGGACTATGGCAAAAAGAACAGCCACAAACAGAGTCTGCTGGCACAGCATTGTAACCGCCCTGGCCTAACTACTATGGAAATGAGGTTTGACCTTAAAATCATCATTGAAGGCAAAACTTTGTTATCTAAATTACTCATACAAAGCATTGAAATGTGTCTTACACACTTAAGTAAGTTCAAATTTATTCATCTGGTCATGTGACCATGATGGCATGGAAACGAGGCTTGACCTCAAAATGCCTTATAACTTGTTAAAAGTTATTGGAAACTAGACGCTTTGCTACGTGTACCCAGGCAGTTGTTATACCGAGAAGCACTAGCTATATTTCAATTGAGCTAAATGTTCTCCATTTGAAGTCGTACGAAATTCAAGCGAATCTATGTGCCCAAGCTATTCTGCTTTTGATTGCATTTCTTGGAATTGAGTACTAGCTTATTACTCGTTTGCAGGTCTTTAAGACAAGAAATGAGTCAAGGTCTTTATATCAGCCTATAAACGTTTCAGTCTTTATTTTGCTTAGCCTTTGTCATTGTTATTTGCGTTTCTCAAGCAAGCGAGACATTTTGAATGTCAGAGTTATGGCGGTGCGTGACATAGACCTACGAACACGTTTGTCAAAAAACATATGCTTATCTTGTGATTTTTAACCCATTCAGAAGTTAAAGCATTTAGAAAAGTGCTTATGTAAATGCTTGCTTGTTCAGTACAGATAATCAGTCGCTTGGATAGGCAAAGTAAGTTCCAGATGTTTACACTATTTTCCTGTCGCAATGTTGGCATACCATGGACGTACACCAACATCGTGGCTCCTTACTGGGTGCTGTAAATTTGTGCAAAATATTTCGATGAATATCTGAGCCAGGGAAAAAACACAGACTTTAAAATTAAGGACATGTCATCTTTATCAATCTCCTATAACATCACAATTTCTTGATTTTATCCACTAAATGATTTTCAAATAATGGTTTTCAAATAACCGGAAAGCTGCACCGTATGTATTGACATAACAGCAGGGGGCAACTTTTGAGGCGGTGGGTGGGTGACTTTGAAATAAAAATCCTGCAAGTGCTTGTCGGAAAAAAAATTGCGTGCAGCACAAATGGAATAAAAAAATTCCTGCATAGTTTTAAGAAACAATAAAAAAAATGTTACAAAATATCTTGCAGAGCATTGAGAAGTAAAAAAAATATCCTGCACACCAGGTTTCTAGAAAAATCTCTTGCAGACCAGAAATCACCCCCCTCCTCAAAAGTTAAATGGTCGGCCCCTTTCTCATGGCTCAGTGTACTTATAGTGATCAGTTACCGTTAATGTGTTTGTAAGAGACAGAGTTTTTCTTCACAATTTCTTGTGGGGCAAATCCTTAATGTGCTGGCTGTTCGTGCATTTTGTTGTTTGAAAGTTTTCCTGACACCATTTTTTTTTTATTAATGCAATGAATTGACCTAACTTTGGCCAGAAATGATCTCTCAGTAAAGTCTGTCTTCAAGAAGGCTTGCAGTAGTGTCATATAACCCGAAATTCCAAAAGGGTGCACAACTGAGAAAAAAGCTCGATTCGCTATTATGAATTTATGAAATTAATGTTGCTCCACTCTACTCTATATCCACTGGTTCTGCAAGTTATTCCTAAGGCTTCTTCTCCTTACTTTCCAGTCAAACTCATCGACACGATCCGAAAGAGAGGACAATGAAATCAAGGACCTCGATGAAGGCGATGTGGAAGCTTTACCTCCGATTTACTTCGCTTCCAAGAAAAAGGACATGTCGACTGAGGATGTGGCAAAACTTAACTTACTTACTGGGGACACCTATTGATGAGCGTGTAGTTACTTACAGGCCCCTAGACGTCCCAAGCAACAGAGTTTATGTTTTTAAAACAGACTGTTTTGCAGATATTCAAGATATCTTAACAGATGGTTGCAGTCTGTGGAAAGGGACAGGAACAAAGACTTTCTACGCCGAAAAACAGGACCATGGGTCTATAAAACTTGTAGTGCATCCTAACAGTAGACAGGACATTTTCACAATTGAGAGGTTTTATTGCCACTCACAATTCAAAGATGTGAGAAGTAATTTCATTTTGATTAAAGTATGTGATATAATTTACATGCGAAATTGCAGTCCTACACGAAACACTACGACTTGGGAATCTTCCTTCTTAATTAAACAAAGATCTAACAAAATATGTTGAGGTTGAAGATGTATAATTACAATACGATTAAACCTATAACCACCTACTCAGCCAATTTCCCAAAATGGTATTGGCACATTTTGACAACAATATCATGTCGTCACCAACTTTGAAATTTCCATGGCAACCAGTTTATGACAGCTATGTTTTACAAAACGTACATTTTTTGGTTTAAATTTGTATTTTTAATCCTAGGTCAACAATTTTTTCCAAGCAGTTCTTTTCTCTCTGTAATTCATTATCGGTTTAATTTTTTTTAATTTTAGAACATTCTTGTTATAAGGTACAGTGATTAAATACCTTTTCAGCTAACATAATCAGTCAATTGACCCCATCCATGACTCCACGTTGCATCATAATGACAACACATCATCTAAACTTAGTAGAACAAGAGGCTCCAAGTAACCTATACTTGTGCGCAAGAGAATACAACTCATATGAAATAGATACGCAAAGCGTACATAGTCAGACAAGCAATTTGACAACGTTTGCCATCTGATAACTAGAAGTAATACCTTAGAAATGCTAATTTGAAAAAAGTGCATCATAGATCTAAGATATAGATAATTAAGATGCAGGAGAGAGGATAAATGCTGTAACGCAATATACCATCTTTATTACAAGGATATCATCAAGCGAATAACAAAGCAAGCTGACTCGAAAAATTATAGATAGAGAAGTAACAAACGATCAGAATTGCAAATTGCGTGAAATATCTAAATGTCTTTAGGCATTTCTTGTTCAAGTGTTAGACTTGTTTATGTTGGTTGTTAAGAATATGTGACCTGATTTGGGAAAACATACACTAACGGATATCCGTTTAACGGCCTGAAAAAACGGTAAACAAACGGATAGAAAACGGCCATCAAAAGCGTTTAAACGGTTGCTCAAACCGTTAAAACGGTTTGAGCAACCGTTTAAACGGATGAGCAAAATAATTAAACGATTTCCTCAAATCATAAAACGGTTTCCTAAACCGTTCGAACGGATGCGTAAAAACGTCAACAAAACGTTTAAACGGACAGAGACATAATTAAACAGTTGGTCGCTTCAATCAAACGTTTTCTTGAAACGGTAGAAATGAACAACATTCAAACGTAAAATAATTTCTACACTAAGTGCGTATTAATGTCGTGGACATGACAAGATTATTTTGCTCCGTTCATTGCAAATCGCCACATGAAAATTGTCTTACCGCGCCGTCTGCTTTATCCTTACAGTTAGCGAGTCCAAGTCAAGATTAGAAGAAATTGATTTCGAGTCAACAGAACAAATGCCATTAAAATATACCTTCCTTCTTTATTTTTGATCGCCTGAGAAATTATGTAATCACATCGCCAGTCCAGCTGAGCCAGTACAGTGATCGAACAAATGGCTGGTTCGAAGGCAAAACTTCGCTTCAATAAAGGATACATCGCTTATAAAAAAGTGGTTTAGATTCCCTCAATGTTTCCGTTTGGTCTGTGTCCAAAGAGAATAAGCCTGCGGAGACCGCGAAGAAGGCGAAGACGGCAATAATTTTCACGTCGCCATGTAACACGCCATATTAGCTGCTGTGTCCATGATCAGCGGTTTCCGTTAATAGTGTGTGCGATGATTGGTCGTTGGTTGCCACGGAAATAAAACAAAATATTCCACCAGAGAGAGCTAGAGGTTATACGTTTTTTCCCGGCAATATTTTATACTCATCTCTTTTAAAACTTTTAACTCCCATACACATCCTTATTATGTTAGTATAGGTTCCCTTTAGTTTTACATGGACACTTAAATCGAGCCTAATACCGACCAGACTGAAAATAAACCCAATTTTCGTACGTTGTTAACAATACAAGTGTAATTTGACCTGATTGAATTGATCGTTTGTCTGTCCGAAACCTTTTCTAAAGAAACTTTTTAGAAACGAACACTTCTACTAAGAGCACGCTTATGTGCGGGCTTCCACATGCATTCTATTTTAAGACTAGGCGCGCGCGCTTCGCTACATTATGAAGTCAACAAAGCGGTGAAATCGGTGCGAACAAAAGTAGCTGAAAGTTTACAAGAGAGCACAATATTAATTTTTTTGTAAACTTTCGTTCGTACTGATTTCACCGCTTTGTTGAATTCATTCATTCGTTCATTCATTGACTTCAAGCGGAGACTTGTTCAAATAAACAATTGAATTTATTTTACAACTAAATCAATGTTACATGTTTTGTCCTATCTTAAATTTACAAAAAAAAATTCACATCTGAAATTTCGACCCTTATCCTAGTTAGCCTAATTACAGTTAAAAAAGTCGAGCTGATGCATATGTAATAGATCGACACTTGTTGTTAATCTTGCCTTTTATACCCCGCCAGATTTTTTCTTTTTCCTCATTTGAGGTAACAGGAAACTGTGTAAATATTAAAGTTTTCAAGGAGTTCAGTCTGCCGCTATCCAGGGACCCTTTCTTATGTGACCCATCTGTGTTGCTGTTTGCAAGCTCTGCTTTTGTAAACAAGATTGGAACCAGCTTCAGTGCGCACCTGTAGAGATTCTTTTCTCGGCGCAGTGCCTCCTGGACTCCACGTACCTTTCTAGGTGTTACACAGTTCCGGATGAGTTCCTCGCCAACTCTGCCTGGACTGCTGGGGAGAGGAAACTGCACTGCTGGACTGCTGAGCGGGGGAAGCTGTATGGCTGGACTGCTGGTCGGGGGAAGCTGTACTGCTGGACTGCTCGAAGGTAACTGTACTGCTGGATTGCTGGGAGGCAGCTTCACTGCTGGAGAACGGGAACAAGACTCATCTACATACAGGGTCTCCCTCAACGCGCTGGTGTCGATGGTGGAAAGGTCACTGGTGTCGAGCGGAGTGAGCGGTATATCATGCAGGATTGGAGCAAAATCATCAGGTTCAGGAATCTAATAAAGAAACAAATATGGAATTATCAGTTGTTTTGTTATAATCAGCCAATTGAGGTTTAGGATTTCAAGGAAAATGCCAATTTCTTTAAATTTTAATCTATTCTATGTCTATACTTTAACTAGTAATTATTTACCAGGTTGTGTATTAATCATATGACATGAAGTACAAAGTATGCGCCTGAGCTGAGGTAAGGGTAATGTGCAACAAAGGCTAAGTATGTATGATCATCAAAACACCTGTATCTTTTTTACAGTAAATCAAATATACATCCCACTCAACTTGAGCGCATTAAATGTTTGTAGCAAATAATTCTTACTCACCAAGTCACTCTGTCTGACCATTTTCTCCTCTAAGGACACCAGACGCTCTTCCATTTTGTCAAAACAAGCCGTCATTTTGTGCTCAATAGCTCGCAACGAGTCTTGAATTCCCACTATCATCTGTAAGACAATAAAAAGGAAACAAATACAAGGTGGTATTAATGTCATATACGAATACTCGTTAAAAAAAAAACTTAAGGATAGGTCGCGTGTTTGATTAGTGAGTATAGTAAGATCAATACATGTAATGGTTCCCAGTAATACCAAAGTTGAAATCATTTAGAGACTACGTAAGATTGTTGCGATATAGTGGATGTAAATACCAGTTATGCAATGATTTCGAGTGGTATACTGTGAAATATCCCACTCGTGACTTGATTTTTCTTTGTATACACACGAGCCTTTCAAGGAAAAATCAAGTCACGAGTGGGATATTTCACAGTATGCCACTAGAAAACATTGCATAAGTAATTTATCCCATGCCTCTTACATACGCACACAGTTAAAAATAAATCCGAACAGCTTACAAAATGATACAACTTCGAGTGAATATATATTGCTAAGCTTGTGATTGAAGTTTTTAACGTTACCGTATCCGGTTTAAGTTTTTTCCGTCTTCTTTTCGGATTAATTGCCAACAGAATCCAGTATAAATAAGTTATGTCGGCTTTGTTCTGGCTGTAGATCATTGAGAATTTTTGCTTCAGAACCTTTGTATTGAGCAGTGACAAAGCTCTTTCTAACCGAAACTCTCTTCTAATAATTTCTAACAAATTGGTTCAGACAAAAATGTTCGGAAGCTTTGTAAAAATGCTGCGAGAAAAGAGTGACTACGCTAGCGTACTAAACGTTGGCGCAACTACTCTACTCGTTGGCGAAACGAACGCAATTCTGAGATTTAGTCAGCGAAATTAGTGGATTGAAGACAAGGGTACATACCTCGCTCAACTGTTCCTGGACTCTCATTTCACTTTCAATTTTATTTAGTTTGCTGTTTAGGCGCTGACATTCCTCCGTCTTTGCCTCCAGTTGTCGGCGTACAAGGGTAATGTCCGGTTGTTCAGCCTGCAGCCTAGCCCTTTTTGCTGTCCAATCCGTTTCAGGCTCACTCCCATTCTTTTCGACGACATCTGTGTGTAGCTTTGCCCGTTTAGCTGTGTGATCAGTGTCAGCCCCACTCGTTTTCTTTTCGGCGACATCTGCTTGCTCAGCCAAGTGTACGTTTGCTCGTTTTGCTGTGCGAGCGGCGTCCAACTGTAGTTCCCGCGCGTTCTGTTCGGCTAAGAACTTCTGGTACGGATGGTCTGAAACTGGGGGTGGAACTTTTTCTTGGGCGGAAGACACTTCATCGTTCACCGGCACAGTTGATTTCTTTCCTGCGGAAATGAAAAAATTTATTAGCTAAAAATGAAACTTGTCCTAACTTAGGTCTTCAATGTTATACAAATCGGTAAATCTGTGTAGCCAAAAGAAAAAGGCTTTGCTCTCGCTCGATGAAATGAAACTTGTAACTTAGGCCTGTCTTCAATGTTACAATCGGTAAATCTGAATTCGATCAGTTACTTACCTTTCTTTGTCTTTGGTTCCCAATTCTCTGCCACCTCAGCGTCGTACCAACGTGAGCCGAATTTGACTTTCACAAGGTCTCCTACTTTTAACGGCGTAGCAGAAGTTTCTTCCAAATCGCCCCGTGCGAATTTGATCTCTTTTCTCTTCGGCCAATGCGGACGATCTCTCCAATGGCAGTTAGTTTTCCAAAGGACTTTAACTTTATCGTTAACAGACATGTTCAAAATATTGTTTGCAAATGGCCAGATTCAACTTTCACTTACGGCTGATAAAGCTGTTATGAACAACCGCAATAAAGTGGCCCTTTTATACGGGGTCAATAGGATCCAAATTTTCACTCTAAAGAAACACGCGTTGGTATTGGAGGAATCGTTAATGAGATCAACAATGGTTATGGGAACCATTGTTAATGAGCATAAATTCTCACTTTGAATTAACATATTTTCGCACATTGCGCGTGGGTATAAAAAAAGTTAACACAAAGCGCGCGGGTTTACGCGTGACTAAAACCTTTTCAGACGGCATTGAGTTTTAGATATTGCGAATTGAAGATTCCTTTGTTGATTAAAAAAATGAAAAATTGCGCGTGGGTTATAATTTTGAAAAAAAAAATCACACATTGCGGCACTGTATACACGCGCGCGGTGTAAAAACTTTTGTAAACACTACAACCGTACCGTTTTGTTCACTTCAAGTGATTCCGCACGCTTTAGAACCCGGTTAAAAATCGAAGATTGGGTTTGTTTTCTTTCGATAATGAAAAAAAGTGTTGTGATGGAGTCACTTATCTTCCACTAATTTTACCATAGCTTCAAACAAAATCCGAAAAACCCCGTATCGTGATCCCAATGACAGTGAATTTAAACTAAAATTGAAGTAACATTTAAATTATTTTTATTTTACAAATCAAAAAGCAGATATTTACAATCATTAAAGGTATATTTACATCAGGAATACAAAATCTTTGAATTTTGTGCGCAGAAATTAGTTACAATTTTAGTGTAACACTAATTCAAATCAGGGAGCTGGTGCAACTAGGTCCTCGGTTCCATATTTGCAGAATGGTCGTATCTCCCGATACAAATACTGTTTTCTTTCCTGGCTAAGGCCTTCTGGGCGAAGTTTGCATGGCAGAACTAATGGGGGCATAACTGTAGGATCCTTTAATAACATAAGAGAACGTTCTTGTGAAAATCGGTGTTCCTTAAAGTAAACTTTTCCCGGTTCGTCCATGGAAAAATGAAAGTGATGGTACTTCTTAATGTTTGGGAGCTTTGTGAAGTACTCCGAAAGAAATGCCGCCCAGTCGTACACGGGAACAATTTCCTGGCCGTCATGCGTTCCCACCAACTGCGCTTTGTTTACTCCTGTAGTACTACAACAGTCAACCATTCGTGCAAATTCGTAGAGCGACGATATAAAGTTCACTTTGTATGCTCGCTTGATCAGGCCAAAGCAGCGGTCTGGGGCAAATTTCGTGTGTCCGGCGATTAAGAAGGAATAGTTAATTGATTGATGCAGTTTGTTTATTACTCTCCATGCGAAATACCACAAAAAGTAATTGTTTTTATTCTGCCCCGTACAATTGTCAGCATGTAAGTAAGCACGAGTTTCTCCAAGTCCGTGGGTCTCCAAGTAGTGGTGGACGTAGCTAATTGTGGAATTCATTCCTTTTCCGACTGTACTAGCTTCGTCAATGAGATAATTTACTTGGCGCCCTGCTCCTTCACACATGACACCGAAAATGCCACATTTTCGTGGGGTCTTAAAGTAGATGGGCCCTGGTTGCATCGGGTTGCTAGGAAAGTGGATCTGTTGCGCGTAGTCGAACGAATAGTGAACTGTACCGTTCATTGAGCGCGGTTCATGACATTCGCTTAATCGGATAGGCGGCTCCACAGTTTCAAAAGTGTTTTTCGCTTCCTCGCAAACCTCGTTGTATAACTCTCTCTCACTTTTAACAGTGTCGAGATGTTCTTGTTGAGCGCGGACACATTCTGATTTCTCTCCGTCCGGAAGATTCGCCGATCTTACAAGTTTCGAAGTGTTTTGCTGGCAAGTCACGCACAAGTCAGTCATTGGTTTTGCTACAACCACATTAGGGTGAAATTGTTCCCATAGATCTTTAAACTTAGAATAGCTTACCGCCTGCTTCTCTGAGGCTGTACACGCCGCAACAAAATCGCGCCACACGCTCATCTTCGTTTCGCTTGCAGACAACAGTTTTATGTCGTTGCTCTTATAACCAGGAATCCTCCCAGGAAGCGAGATCGCGTTCTCCTCAACATAGTTTGTAAGGAATAATTTAACATCTTCAACCACAGTTGTAGGGAGTGTGTTGCTTGGTAATCTTTTGCAGTTTCCATGCGTTCTTGGTGAAATGCCATAGTTTTCATAATGTTCCTTTAGTCGGCGAAATCTTGAGTAACTTAATCCATACAGATGAAGAAACATTTCCTTGCAGATGGTTAATGATTGAAACAGGAAATTACAGCGAGGACTTCGATTTCGTTTATCGCCAATGTGATCGATTCTGGTGAACGCTTGAATGTTGGCCAGAATAACCAAGTCTAATTCTGCGCTTGATAATTCAAGGCAGTTGTTCAAGTTTGACATAACACTTTCTTCAGAAAAATAGCCAGAGCAAGGACCACAGTTAGGTCCTCTTGAGCACCCGCATCCTTCTTGCAAAAATCGCTTGACCCTGTTAATCACTTCTTCATTTTCATTTTGCTCGATGTAAGATTCCTCCATGTTTAACTGATAGTGTTTTCAAGAATTATGACTTTGCACTTGGAACACAAGATATGAGAGAGAGAGAGCTGTTACCGCAGCAACGCGTCATCGATGATCAAATCACGGCTTCTAATTGGTCACTAACCAAACAGAAGTTCGCGCGCGTGCCAGCAGATGATCGCAACAAAATTGCGTTATGTCAACAATCAGAGTTTATTCTGCTTTTTAAAGAGTTTCAACACCAAACAAGAGATTGCGGGGAGCTTTTAGAAATGAGATCTTTACTCAATACATCAAGGTAAGCTAAAATAGCTGTGAGGTATTCAATTCAGTGAAGCGAATCACAGTGATTACAAATTCTTGTTGTGCTACAAGTCACGCTGGATGGAATATTCAAATGAGAGCTGATAGTATTGTCTGCGAGCAATAACCATGTGTTTCTGTTGATGCTCAGAACAATGATAAACAAAACTGGAAGCTTTTTTCCTAGAAGCGATTTTCTAGGAAAAAGTGAAATTACAGTATGCAAATTTGAAGTGTGTTTTGCTTGCCGAATTGATTGATAAAATAAATAAACCAGGAATAAAGTGACTGCGATAAGATAGGCATAGAAAGCGAAACCTTCAACTTTGAAAAAGATTCACGCTTTGTTTTAGTCTTACAATTATCTGAAAGGTACATAAAAGACAGCAAAGTAATAATATTAAGTAAACAACAAACGAAATGTTCGAAGTGAAACGAAGTGTTCGAACGATCCAGCGTAATAAATATTATAACTTCTGCCGCTGTTTGTTGACATTGTTTCGTGGCATTTGCAACTGCTGTACGTTGTTTCCTAAACTATGGGTCAATGGTTACGGCAAAAGGAAAGACAGAGGGATTGGTTCTGACAATGTAAACTGGGACGGCTTACTATAAAACGGACCGAGCCGTTCTATAAAACGGACTAAGACTTTCTATAAAACGGAAGAAGTTTGCTGTTAAACGGATAGTTCTTCCATTTAAATGGATTGCCCTCCCGTTTAAACGGATTGTCCTTCCGTTTAAACGGATAATGGTCTTTTAAAAACGTTTTGCCAATTTTATCAAACGGATCAAAAAACGGATTAAATGCTTCTAGAAACCGTTTAAACGCTTTTGGAAACCGTTTTAACGGATACTAAACGGGTAGAAAACGCTTTCAAACCGTTAAACGGATATCCGTTAGGGTACGTTTTCCCAAATCAGGTCACATATATTCCAGTACTGGGCCATTGTAACAAATATCAACTTTGCCTTATTTTTATTATATTTGTAATTTGATTTTAAAGTACACTTGAAACTTGATAAAATAACAGTACTCCTCAGTATGCATCTGGTGTTTTTTGTAAGTTATATCGTGCAAAACCATATTTCTGAGAATTAAAATATTATTATTATATATAAATCTTCACAAACACCAGCCACACATAAACAATCTCCATGAACTCATATATACTATCACAAATGAAGACGAACCACACAATTTTGTAGCACACCTATATTTTGACTACCTACAACAGTCTTCCTCAGAATAAATGAGCTGTTACAGTCGCACACATCATTCTACTTTTAAAAGTAACAAACTCGACAAACTTGCGCGCACAACTAATCTACTGCACGCCAACACAAGTACACAATAAGTTACGTGCTTCTTGAACGCCTGTTCTGAGCAAAGAAAAAATCATTGTCATTGAGCCCATAAGGGCGTAAAATGTTCAGTTTATAGGCCCATTGGCCTTCTTTGTCCCTCAGTTTTTCCTCTCCATTCACTCAATCTATCAATTGAATCCTGACATCCCTCAAGCCATCATGTCCGTCCCCACAAAAGTGCTTATACAGGAAGTCATCCTTCTCTTGCTTTCTTCCATTCAATCTCCCATGTCGTCTCATTCTGGCCTTAAGATTATTGAACCTTATGGAAAACTTCATTACAGTAGATCCAACATACTGTAGTGCACATTTCCTGCAAGTCAGCAAGTAGACTACGTTACTTGAGTTACAATTGAGGCTATAATTAATGGAATATCTCCTTCATGTATGAGAACTCCTGAAGTGGTCTCTTTCATCGATATAATGCAGACTTCACATCTTCTTGACCCACATTGACAAGTCCCCCATTGTGTATCCTCTCTGCACCCTCTGCTTACTTTTGCTCAAACCAAATAGTCCACCAAACTCTTTGGTTTCCTGAACACCACA
>NC_138154.1:4456780-4571780 GCF_964199315.1 Orbicella franksi | reverse complement strand
TTTATTCACATTAGACCTTTTTACCAAGTGGTTAGAAATTGTTTTTCTCACAGAATACCAGGCCAATTAGATTAACACTGTAAGCTTACACACTGCACATAATTTGGTAATATAAAATACGGAGGATGAGTATCATTGTCTAAGAATATAATGGTTTTAGATGCTTGTTCATCGAAAAGGCTCTGGCAAGTGTGCTTTTTTGTCTGCCCGGCTGTTTATGTTATTCCCTGTGATAATTCGATTTTCTGGGTTTGTTTTGTTATTTCCTCTGATAATTCGATTTTCTGTTGTCTGTCAAATTCGCTATGCCAAATTTATACACGTTATTCTTTGTTTCATAATCAGCCTTAGTGAAAATTTGCTTAGTGAACGGGAAATCCCTGTATAACTGCCTCTCTCCACCACCCAGACCGCCCTGTTCCACCACACATACAGGTAATTTATTTTAAGTAATATTAAAAAAAATCTGTTTTTCAGTCAGTGTTTTTTAATTTATTTCAACCCTTCCTAGTCGTAACTATTACACAGATTCATCTAAAACTTTCATGCCATAAATGCTGAGTAACTTTTTCCAAACTTGACCTTTAAATGGCTGAACACAATTCTGTTTTATAGTTCTCATTTAAAATGGAACCTTTTCCTTAAGGCACACGTAGCATAAAACAGAACACTTCAAAATATATAGATTACGAAGCATGTGCCTTAATTCCGTGCACAAATATTTTTTTTCCAGACTCTGTATAAGACCTTTGCTTTTGTACCCTTCGCAGCAAGAAAGCTTAACATTTAACTATTGTTCACGCTGATCTCAAGATGACAACAGCCTACTAAATTTAAATGTAAATTCTAACTCTACGATGAGTTGTCTGTACCATATTTATAGAAATTAATTTAAAGTCAGCCAACTTGGCTGAGTAAAAACATCTTAATCTAACTTTCTGAAAACTGGAAATTGCTTTGTTGGAAAGCAACTTAGCATTGGAGACAAGAAAAAAGCGTATACAACTTTTACATACAAAAACAAACTGAGGGAAAATTGACCTTGCAATTGTGTTTACTGGTATCTTTTATGTAATGTTTACTTGAAGCAGCCAAAAAATAGAGCTTTATTATTCACTGTTGCCAGTGGTGGAAATAATTTTCCTTTTTTAACAGGACATGTGTCCTTTCACATCTTCATTTAGTTGGAAAACTTATCATTTTTACCGGACATAAATTAGCATAATTTGATTAGTATAAACAATGATAGCATAGTGAATTTCATTAGCATAAACATTTACAACACAAATCATTCAAAACTTGTGTTGAATGTTTTAGAAGCAAAGATATTTCACTATGTATTTCTGGAAGGACAGAACGTCTGAGAAAATAACTGCAACTGATCATCGACACTGAGAAATGAGGAAATGTAGTCGTCATTGTGGTGTCTAAACCAGAGTTTTTGGTGGCCAAAGATGAAATGTTAGCCACGTTGGCAACCGTATTGGTCGCAATTTCGATCCCCTAAACAATGCATCAAACTCAATTTTATGGATGGACACTAACTTCAAAGAAAAAAGGCAAAATGTGTTGGATAAATGTCTGGACATCATGTGTGATCATAATCCAAATTTGGTCGGACAAGGTCCAATGATGGACTGTTATTTCCAGCACTGGTTGCTCTTTTTTAATTGGTAAATGTAATTCCGAAAATCAAGGGAAAGGAAAAATTTCGTCCTTAACCCATTGACGCCTGTGCCGCCCGTAACCGCCCATGCGAAAAACTCCTCCATTTCCCTGTGCCGCCCGTAACCGCCCGAAAAAAAGCACATGGAGACAATTGCCTTTCCTACCCTCCCTGAAGACTTTTTGGTTCTCCTATTGTTCTATTGTTCTTGAGGACAAATAAACCAATCAGAATGGACTTTCTGAGCATATTTTCAGAGGACTTTAGGGGTCCTAGAAAGACGGTTTTTCTTCTTAAAATCGCGTGCTCGAAAAGTGCAGGTAATCATGGCGCGTTGCGGGCCAAATCTAAAAAACTTCCAAGGTCTTGTTTTCATTCCTAAGACGGATAAATTACTGTTTTGGGCTTTAAAATAGAAAAGAAAAATACAAATCAATGTTCAGGTGGCCTCAGAATGGAGGATTAAGGAGTACAGAGTCCTCAAAACTTTCTGGTGAAGAAGTGTTTCTTCCTACAACTGCTGAGAAAACATGAAGATCGGAGCGCTTTCAAGTAAGTTTCGACGACAGATCGCAGGTTTAAAGCGGCTTTTCGGACTTCAGAAACAAAAATGGTAATGTACATTATTACTTCGAAGTTGATTTCAACTTTTGGAACGATTGGTAAAGCCACGGGCGTTAAAATGACTGCAAAAGCGGTCAGCAGAAACTCAAGCTTTCGCGTTAGCGTGAAGAATAATTTGAACATGCGGTCATGCAGCGACGCACGTCTGCGAGATTTTGAACAATTTTTTACTTTTAAATAGGTTTCTTCATCTCAGCGTGAATAAAAATTTATTGTTATTGAACTTCCTTTCGCATTTCTTTCATTTGGTTCCCTGTATTTGGGAATTTTAGGTTTTAAAAGTGAACAGTAACTTGCACGCTGGATTTCTGCATATTTAATTTACGGCGACCTCCAGGCACTTTGTTTATTTAGTTTATTCGCTTTGTTAAAATATTTTTTGGAGTCTTTTTCAGCTACTACAGAACCGCTGAGAAAAGAACTAAATGGCCACTGATTTAACAGTTGAAATACGACTGATCTCAAAATAATTCGCTTGTTTTTGTCGTGTTTTTGATTTACGACTTTCATCTTTCTTTCGCAGTGCCGTAATATTTTCGTTGCGCGGCGAAGAAATTACTTGATTTCTTGTTTTCAGATTGATTTTTACACGAGTTCTTCGCTTTTATTTTTTGTTGTTTTCTCAAATGTTAGCCGTTATAATACAAGAAATTCAATTCTGGTGTATTTGGTTCGTTTTTGTCCTCCGAAGTCAATAATTAACTCATTTTTGCAAAGTCAATTTTCTCAGCTTCTGTGGGACATTTTGTCGTGCGGTAAAGAAATAATATAATTTCTTGTTTTCTCATCAGTTTTACACATTAGGTTGAGTTCTTTTTGCTAATATTTTTTAATATTTTGACCCTTCAGTTATTCAACTTTAAATAGACGATGTCTTGAAACCTGATCTTGTGTCTGTGGTTTCTGCGCATATGGTTTATTTTTGTGCTTTCGCTCGCTCAGAAATATTCCAAAAAACGCCAGGGAATTAGGGGTGGGTCGCGGGCAATTTCATTCAGGCGTCAATGGGTTAATATTAACAATAAATCTTGTAAATAAAATTGAAAGCAAATTGTAATACATTTCAGACAAAACAATATAAATTTATGCGCAGATATTGGATTTCGCTCTTTTCTCCTTAGAACAATTCAATCACATGTAATTGCATATATGTTACTCCAATGTTTTTCACTGTTCTTTTTTCGATTTTTTTCTTTGAGAACCTGTTCTCTTATCCTTCTTCCTTTTCCTGACATTTGTTGTATGAGCTTGCTGTTCTTCCTTGACTCCTTTACGTTTCATTTCTTCTTCAACTTGTTCTTGCGCTTCTTTATGTTCTTGTGTTTCTTTGTTTTCTTGCACTTCTTTGTTTTCTTGCACTTCTTTATTTTCTTGTGCTTCTTTGTTTTCTTGCACTTTCTTGTTTTCTTGTTCTTCTTTGTTTTCTTGCACTTCGTTTTCTTGTGCTTCTTTGTTTTCTTGCCCTTCTTTATCTTCTTGTGCTTTTTTGTTTTCTTGTACTTTGTTTTCTTCCACTTTGTTTTCTCGCACTTCTTTGTTTTCTTGTGCTTCTTTGTTTTCGTGCACTTCTTTGTTTTTTTGTGCTTCTTTGTTGTCTTGTATGCAATCATCATCTTGGTTCACACCTTTCTTTACTTTTTTAGATTTTTTTACAATTTTCTCGTGATTTTGCCCCCTCAATATGTAGTTACCGACGCAGCACTTTAAGTTGTAAGCTTTAAAGGTGATTTCCAGTCCGTGGTGCGCACTCTCGAGACTTTGCATAAAAAAGGTGAATATTTCGCAACTACCTACCTGAATTAAACTGTAAGTTTGAATACAACGCTAACCGCCATTATGGGTGCGAAGCTTTATGCTTCGTTCTTTCTCATATCACTTGATGAAACAACTTTGCAGCTGTGAAAATCAATGAAGCTGATGGGAAAATTTACCTCAAAGATAAGGTAAATGGCTCGTAGCGAATAACATCGATTCGCATTCCATCGACTGAGACTTATGTTTATAAATATTAATGTACTGAGACTGCGCATTACGGATTGGAAAGCATCTTTAAGGCCGTGGGGTATTTCTTGGCTGCTTCCAATGCGTTTGATCTCAAATTTTAAGAAGACATGGCGGCGGGATGTAAGTTTATGAACATCGAGTTTAATTGCACTTCACGGTACTGCCGAATTGGACAAAACGCGATTTTGTGGCCAAGATTTAGGATGGAATATAAGAATGCACTTAACGATTTTGTATGAAAATGATCAGTCACAGTTAACCTCTAGCTTATCATGACGCAAGCGGAGCACTAAAATAGACCTTTCCCAATCTCGCTCTGGTGCTATTGTTCGTACGTACTGAAGTGGAATGCGGGAAAGGTCTTATAACTTTAAGCTTTATAACTTATGACTCTCTGCAGTGCCAGCTCATGAATTTCTATATCTGCACTGAATTCTTTGACACAAAATTGTCAGAGAGTTGCAAACTTTGTGCTTTCCGAATATCAACATCAGAAACACAAAATGAGTTGAAATGGACACGTTTGTATAATAATTTTGAAGCATTGTAATATTTTAAGAAATCACTTGTTTTTATTTGTTTTCAACAAATATAGATTAATGGAACATTACCTATGAATACTCGAAGAAAAGAACTTTATTCAAATATTAAAATGCCAATTATGCACGCGCCCAAATTTTGTCCAGCCATGAATATCTCGTAAGCTTGTCAATGAAAATGTTGAACATCGTGCATACGCTTTAGTACATGCATTATCACGAGCTTAAGATGCCTCTGCGTGGAACTTTTATTCATAGATCGCTCCCCCCCCCCCAACTAGGAGTTCATGCAGAATTGAATGTAGGTTGACACAGAATAACGTAAGCGGCATATGCCATTTTTTAATTCTATCAAGATTCCAAAATCTATTGCATATGCTTAGCTTAGCTTTCCAACACTGCCATTTACAGTTTTCAGAAAGTGAAATTTAGGTGTTTTTAAATAGCTAAGTTGGCTGACTTTGAATTGATTCAAATAAATAAGGTACAGATAACTTATCGTAGATTTAGAATTAACATTTAATTTTAGTAGGTTATGGTAATCTCGAGTTCAGCATGAACAATAGTTAATTGTTAAGGTACATGCTCTGTATTCCACCATGTATTTTGAAGTGTTCAGTTTTGTGCTGCATGCACCTTTAGGAAAAGTGTCCATTTCAAATGAGGAAAGGAAATATAAAACAGACTTGCGTTTTGCCATGTGCCTTGCCTTGTGGTGGGGGAAGCAGTTACACAGGGTTGCCAGTTCATTAAGCAATCTTAAATAAAGGCTGATTATTAAAGTGTATGAATTGGGTAGGGCTCGCCACAAGTTGCTCGAGATTTCCAAAAAAGTTGCCCAAAATTTCTTAAAGAATTGCCCAAAAGTTTCTCAAAAAGAAGTCAAAAGTTGCTTTTTGTAACGAGAGTTGCGCAAAAGTTGCTAAAAATAGCAGAAACATTTTTTGTTTCGCTCTTCTTTTATTTGGTCGGATGCAAAAATATGCAATCTATACAACAAAAGTAACATTTCGAAGCATTTTTGTGCAACTTAACGTTGTAACCAGCGTCGTTAAATAAATTTGTTCACATTATGCATGAGTAAATACTACGCATCAAAATCAAAATTTTTAATTTGTTTTTAAAACTTTTTAAAAACACTTTAAAAAGTTAAAAAATAAAATTAGAAAACATTTTTAAAAAAGTAAAAAGCTTTAAAAAAACTTTATTTTTTTTTTAAATTAAAGAAATTCACGGATTGTGTACTGAAACATTGTAAAATATGGAAGCATGGCCAATTAAAGCACTAAAAGCTGCTCCAATGTCTAGAAAACTAGAAATTACTCAGAATGCAGAAACTTGATCGAAACAAAAAAAGTTGCCCGAAATACGAAAAGTTGCCAAAAAGTTGCCAAAAAGTTGCCGAGCAACTTGTGGCAAGCCCTAGAATTGGCCATAGCGGTGCTGAAAATTAAATTTTAAAAGGGAATATCACAAACAGCCGGGCAGATTTAAAAGCGCACTTGCGTTTCGGTTAACATGGAATTATATCCTTAGACTCAATTATCCTCCGAATTTTACCAATATGTGTTAATTCAGTCTGATCCGCAGCTCACTTACTATCAGTCCCTTTGCGAGAGCTTCTTTACTCCTCTGCACCAGTCCCCTTTTCGACTTCGATTAAATCGTTATCAAGCTTGAAAACAAATCAAGCTCGATAAAAAATAAAATCCATTCGTGCTCGATACAATTTCGGCTTAATAAAAATTCAAACGAACTCGAACAAAGTGATCAAGCTCGATATAGCATCGTACGGAGGATTCCCCCGGAAATGAATGACCCCGCTTGCTCATCAAACTCGAAAGCAACTGAGGTCGATTCGTGATCTGAGGTTCGTCTGTCTACCGAGCACGATCAGTCGGTATAACTTTCAATTCTTTTGGAGCTCTATTACCAAAAATCGAACACGACGAACTGAGGTCGATTAGTAATGTAGGTCGATATGGATATCGAGGTCGATTACCATGATTCGACCTTGGTTGCCCAGAAACTAAAATTGATCTGAGTCCAATGTTTATTTTCATCCTCTAAGAAGTGTGTTAAAGTGCACCTAACCCCAATTTTTTTTTCACTAAAATGAATCTACATGTTATTTGAAATACTTCTGTGAAAAAATTTTTGGCTTCGGTTAAATCCTTGATTTTCTGTGCCCTGACGAAATCTTGAAAATAGCCCCAATACACTGCCATTTTCTTTCATGACTGAGTTTGAGGAGAATGGGTCTTGTGGATGTTGTGACGTCTACCCAGGAAGGTCGAATATCTCACGTCCTCTCATTTCCTTCAGGATGGTGCAATACACATTTGAAAAAGGGGCGGAAATGCCTTCCATAAGTGCTATTGGCTGTTGCAGCAATATACCAGATCTAAAAAGAGATATACTGTACAATTTGCTGGCGATGATTGGTCAATGGAATAGTAAAGACATAAACGATGGTTGATTTTGTCAAACCGAAACAAGCGAACTGAGTCTGTGAGAACCATTGAAGAACTCTCACAGGAATTTGTTTCGCAGACTTTCAAACGTTATTTTCAAAATTTTCTGCTTAAAACCAACCAGAAATTTGTCGAAATACTACCGACAACCTATATCTACCAGTTCTGCAGTATTTATAACATAGCCAGCAAAGTTGTGTGATCAATCAAGAAGAGTTACGACCGAATGTACTGATGTGTAAATAGGTCGCAACTGTACGGCGCCAACCAGCACTTGTTTCTCTTTCGATTTAGATAAAAGTCGAAAATTAATCCTTTAGAATTTCACGATAACAAAACTGTCACACTCACAGAGTTTTTCGAAGGTTTGCAAATCAGCAGTGCGACAAACATTCTCTGCATTAGTGTCAAAAATATGACCGCATAACATTATCTGCGGACCGCTTAGGGAACACATCCTTTTCACTTATCCGACGAATTTCACTGCAAACTTTGAGAAAAATTTACACTGGTTATTTGGAGTTACGACTTAAAATGTGTGACACTCTGAAATCAGTAATTGTATGGAATGTTTCCTTCTGTCTTGCTTCCCGCAGCTACACAGGTCCAAACAATTCTACAATTTTCAATCGATCGAAGCCAGTGTTTTGGAGATCATCAATTCTCAAAAACTGCAACACTTAAGTCACTCTTATAAACATGAAGCATTCCAGAAAGTAAAACACAAACTGGATTTAATAGAACAACCATACCTTGACAAAATACATTCTCGCTAAGGACAAATGTAAACGGGCCATAAGCACTCGTGGGAGTCTTGTGTTTAGGTGATGAAATACCATCCAAAGCAGTCCTTGAGTTTTCTTTCTTGGTTTTCGTTTGCCTGCTCCTCCACTTCGTAGCTAGCTTTCCATTCCAAATATACAAGCAGCGCATCTGCAAAGAAGTCTTCTCCGTCGTTGCTTGAAATATTGCAATTTGTTCTCAAAGCTCTAAGCAGTAGGTTCACAGTTGTCAAACATGCTCGACCAAAGTTTATTTCGGTGTCTTCCGAATCAAAACCTAACTCTGACGAAAAAGAAATGATTCTGAAACAAAACTTGGATGTTTTAGTCCCAAAATATATTGGAACAATTAGTTTTGTTTTCCATTTTCTCAAGCAAATACAGAGAGCTGACTGAGGCGCCATTGTGTTTGGTTCCTGGGTAGACGTCATCAGCAACCGCCGCCCCCGACTCCCTGAAACACAGTTGTGTAACACTTTGGGTGCGACTTTGAAAGGGCACAGAAAATTGAGGATTCAACCAAATTCAAAAATTTTTTCGCCCTAATGCTTTAAATAACAAGTGGATTCATTTTAGCAAAAACATTTTTTCGGGGTTAAGTGCACTTGAATAAGTGGGTGCCCATGCTTATTCCATCACTACTGACCTTTCACCCTACCAACCTAAGGGAGACATTATTTGCACAGGACCACAATGACTTCATTAGAGGTAAACTTGGTCTATGAATGTAGAACCATTAATTATTGACATGCTTTATGTCAGATATTTCTTTCCCTGATTTTATGAAAATGGACAACTAAATGCAATATGGTTTAAAAAGGACTTTAAAATGGCTTAAGTTTTCACCAAATCTTCATCAAGGGTGACTACATCTGCTGCCTGTGCGGGCTATAGTAGTAGTAAAATATGAATATTACCTTCTGAATTATGCCACTTTGGGCAAAATAAATCTGAGGTAATAGACTATTAAAAAATACTTGCTGCCAAAGACTGAACAAGGTGTTCACTTCAAACAAATTATAGTAGTGAATGGCATGATGGAATAAGGGATTCAATGGGAACTAAGGTATGAATAAAAGAAGATACACAATGTAATAAATCATTACAAAATTATTTCAAATAATTGTATATATGTAAACTTTTTGAGAAAATTCTTGGCAAATTAAAGTCATGTTTATTTTGTGAGGTACATTAATGTGCAGGTCAGTTGTAAATTCTAGTAAGAAAATTATTTATCTAGCCTATGTGTTATTTACCATGTCAATGAAGGACTTTACTTGTAGAGAACAGTCATCAATGGTTACGTTTGAGACTTTTTCCTCTAAATTCCCTGTTGCCACGTAGTGATATATCCCTGGACTGAAAACTGGCAGGCCTGGACCACCAAGAAGTACACTATGTGTAACAATAGTTCTGCATAACTTCATTATGCCGCATGCAATCATAATGGCATTGTAGATGGGTTTTTGTATTGTTCCCCTTCAAAAAACTCAGTTGCAATCCACGTAACAACTGTGTGAAGAAATAACATGTGGCACCTCCAGTATCAGCTGCTGGCTGGCTGTTGTAAATGACCCTTAGTCTACATCTAGGGTCAAAGTCTGTATCTTTGTAAAATGCCATGGTGTCATTTAGTAGGTCATCCTTGTCCACTTTTAGTGTGACTTTTTCATTGCTGAGATTTGCCCTTAAGGCACTGAGTAGTGAAGGAAGTGTTACTGCAGCAAAGGTGGGTCTCATCAGTTTACCATATTCGTCTTCACTAACACTGATATCATTATATCCATTATCAAAAGCTTCTTGAGGCATTTCAGTGTTGGTTGACGTGGTTGTTATATGAAGGACTACAGCATCTGAAGAACCATGCAACTCCAACAAGTTCTTTAGTGTTTCTTCCTGCCAGTCAGGAAACATTTTCTTCAAAGGAACAATGTTGCAAACAATAATGTGTCTGTAATGGCTGCAAAGTAGGTGTTGCACAACTAAGAAAATTTGTAAGTAAAATTTCTAGTATTATGTCCATTGTCAGTGGTGGTGTTTGATGGCTTGGAGACTTTGCACTATGATGACAACATATGACATACCTAATGCTTGGACAGTCTAGCTCTAAACAACTTTCTTCAAGTTTACTTGTTTCAGACCATTCCCTTGCTGTTTCATTTTGTTAGCTAATATATATCTTAACCATGTAACATACATGTACGAAAAAAGAACAGCATAGAAGAGACCACTACCAAGCAACCAACCTTGAAAACATCTTGTTGTTTTTACACAGCCCTATAAAAATATAGTCCACTTTGCTAGCTTTCTTTGCTCTTGGTAATTCAATATGAAAGACATGAATGAAAATAGAAACCTAAGAGCACACACAAAATGACACATACTGTCCCATTCCAAACTGTCCAGTTACAGACTGAGCTATTAATGTTCCGCTCATGTCAGGTTAACTTGTTGAAAACAGGGCAGGATTGTTCGGAAGCCGGTTAACGCTAACCCAGGATTAAAAGGTAACCAAACTATAACTTTTTCTTCTACTGACCATGTTTTTTGGTGCTTTGTTTTTTGTATATGGTGATTGGTATGCCTGTGACATATCCAGCTTGGTGAATTTATTTCCTTTTCCTAGTGTGGCAAGCAAGTCCTCAGTCTTGGGGATTGGATAATTATCCAACTTTGAGACTTGGTTAACAGTACACTTATAGTCACCACAAATACCCACTGATCCGTCTTGTTTCACCACTGGAACTATAGGTGCCGCCCACTCTGTGAACACTACCGGAGATATTATGCTTTTGCTCTGCAATTGATCCAGTTCCTTTTCGACTTTCGCTTTAAGTGCATACGGCACAGGGCAAGGCTTCCTGACATTGGGTAGAGCACTTAGGTCAACATAGATTTTGGCTTCTGTGCCCTTCAGTGTACCCAGTCCTTTGCCAAAAACGTCCTTGTGTGCATCTAGGATCTTCTGCAGCTGAGGGTTGCCCTCCTGGATGTTAAAAATACTGTTCCAGTTAAGCTTAATCACTTGAAGCCAGTCCCATCCAAGTAAATCGGGTCCAGGACTGTTCAACACCATGCCTGGTAAATTATGCGGTCGATTCTGGTACTTGACAGGAATCAGTACTTCACCCGACACCGGTATTTTCTCTCCTGTGTATGTGCTTAATGCGGCCTTTGAAACTCTTCAATTCCAATTTGTCACATAATTTGTTGTACGTTTCTTCATTCAACATGGTTCTGGTCACACTAGTGTCTATGTCCAATTTGTGTGGTTCACCACAAAGTTCCTCAGTCCCTTTGAATGCCTTGGGTTTGCTTTGTCTCCGAATGTGGTACATTGTTGCTGCATAAACACCTTCTTCCCCGGAAACAAAATGTGTAGGTTGCTTCTTCTTCCCCTTTTGGCTTGCTGTCTTGTGAACCAGTATGTTTACCTTCCCGTGTTCCAGAATCAATTCCTTTGCCCATCTTTTTCTCCTCCCTTTTTTCACCACGACTCTTTGGCTATGTGCCCTCGTTGTCCACATTTAAAACACTGAGGACCTTTAAATCGACAGGCTGAAGCTTTATGTTTCTCCCCACAACGGTAACACTCTGAATCTGGATGGCGCTCTTTAATTCCCTTCTTGTCTCAAGCGTCGACCTGATTAACGCTGCTGGGGGTCGTGTCAGACTGAATACCAACCATGTGCTTTGCTGCTAACTCTTCTCCCAAAGCAATCTCCTCAGCCTTCTTGAGCGTCAACTCTCATTCCGCCAGTAATTGCCACTGGATTTTCTTATTATTTATACCGCAGACCAACCAATCTCATAGCATTTCTGGTAATGTTTCGCCAAAGTTACAATGTTTGGTTAGCTTACGCAATTCTGCCATGTATGCCGCAACTCCTTTGTCTTTGTTTTGATTTCGGCTATGAACTTTACAATGCTCCACTATCTCATTTGGCTTCGGTGAAAAGTGCTTCTGAAGTGTGTGTACAATCTTCTTAAAAGTTGTTTCCACTGGCTTCGCTGGTTGAAGTAAATCCCTTGTAAGTGGGTACGTTTTACTCCTGCAAACACTGAGTAGAATTGCTCGACGTTTCGCCACATCTTCCGCCTCATTCGCTAGGAAATACTGTTCCAACCACTCCACCCACTGGGTCCATGATTCCTCTGATTCTTTGAATTCTCCTATTTTTCCGTAGGTTGCCATTCCTGTACGAATCCAGAATGAAATGTCTCATTGCCAAATGTGCAGACCAGCCTCAAGTGAATCCAAACATACACTAATTTATTCTGTAAAGAGCGAATACATAACGTGATCATGGAGAAATGCCAATCACAACACTAAGTTTGCAAATTAATATATTCTATTTGATGAGACAACTCAACATATTGGTTTCCAGCATTTTCACCAAAGAGTAGTTCATTTCCTTGATTTGTAGTCCAGACACAGCGGTCATTGGACCAATCATCAAATATAGCAGGGCCTAGACTTTCCTCTATTTAACAATTCCCACCATTGTAGCACTTAACTGTTTGGTTTAAAACAAAGGATGCTAACAAGGAACACAATGTTGTATCAGTTCAGAGGTTAAGGTCTCACACTCCCTTAGGCAAACTAAGTTCTGTTAGTCGCAAGAGAAGCCAAACTCAGTGAACAGAAGTTGCTTATGGTTGTTATTAAGAAGTGTTTTAGTGTCATTGTCCACACTAAATCTTCCCTCTCTAATAACCGACCATGACAGGCCAGCACAGGATGCTTTGGTAGGATGGAAATAGACCAACTCTGGATTTCTGCTGATTCTGATCTTGCTTTTACGTTTCTTATAGGTTCTTCTCTCACAATGTCGTGTGAAGAGGTCAAATGGGGGAGGAGGCGGTCGTGATGAGGGCTTATCTTGCACCCACCCCTTACAGCCATAGCACGTGGTGGTGCTTGTGTCTTTCTCAAAAACCAACTCATATGGTGCTTCTTCTTCCTCCTCTCTCTCCTGGCTTCCAGTGGCGACTCTTTCCTTGTACTCCTGAACATCCCTTGTGGGGTGGTCCTTTCTTAGTCTTTTCTTTGTCTTTCTTGCCTGATCCTGAAGGTATGTTGGAGGAGACCATCCATTCAAAAGGTGGTTCATAAGACCCCAGGAAGTCAACCAGCTTTCCTGTTTGGCTTGCTACTGCAATGGTGTGTGTTTACACATTGAGAACTCTTTGAAATGGGGGCAGTAACTACAACATGCAAATTTGCCATGGGCGAGCATTTGAATGGTGTGACTTGTTTCAGCAGTTAATGATATCACCGTCATCTTACTTTTGTTGTTTGGGCACGGTCCGATCCCTTGTATCTTGATGATTTTACAGGTATTCTTCCAAGAACCATGTAGAAATGCTGGAAGACCAGTTTGCTCAAAGCGTCCAAGTGTAGCATCAGTTGCATGCTGGTCTTTATCTTCAGTTGCAGTTGGAATGAGTCCGGGTTTTTTTCAGGAGGGGTCCACTTTTGCAGTGTGATCAATTTAACCATCTGAAGTCATCGATGACCACTAGTGTTTGAACTAGGGATGAAAATGAAACTACCTTATACATCTACTGTATAATTCTGCTAAATTCAAACTTGGAGGTTGACTTTAGTGATGAACATATAATAACAATCTTGTGTTGTAAGTTACATGTTCATAATTTATTTTTTCCATATTTATTACAGTTTTCTTGTGTAGTGATAACAGTTAAAATTAAAGAGTTGCATGTACATGTATTTATTGTCAGAAGTATTTTCTGAGAAATAGTTTCTTATTTTGGGAGACTGTTATAATTTGTATGTAAAAGGTTCTCAACATGGATTAAATTATTTTTAAACTTTTAAACGAAATATCTCTTTTTTCTAGTGAAGTTGACATCAGAAACTTTGCTGTTGTAGCACCTGAAAAACAAGAACATTGTAAATAAACTCCATTATTTTTTTCCAAAAATTATAAGCAGTTATAATAATAGTAGAGTACCTTTTCTGTTGTGAAATATATTACATCAGTTCATCACGATCGACATTCACTGACATGGTATTGTTTGTAATAGCAAAATGCTATGAACACAAGTGGTGCATTTGCTGTTGGTCTGTTCTAGTAAGACACTGGCTTAAAATAAATGACTCAGTGATTACTGTGTGCATTATGAAAAAATTTCTGTTACTAGATATTCAGATTAACTTGAGTTCATTTCTACAGTTTTCAACATATTTTCTTTTCACAAAAGTATTCCTTTTAAGCTTGCACATGGGCATAAGTATATGGTTCATTAACACAGTCTATTTCACTTTTTTAGTTGTTCTGAAGAGTCAGATACTGATTTGCCTCCTGTGTACAGGAGGCAATCCATAAATGATGGTAAGATGAGCAGTTTCCACACTAATGATCAGTGACTGTTCGCTGTTAACAAAAAAAATTGTGGTAGTGCATGTATGGGAATTGTGCAGCCAGGGTAAATCCTACCTTGTGTTTCATTGTTTAGCATGTGAATGGATTCATTTTCATTTTCATTTTATCTTGAATAATATAAGGTAGATTTCTGAAACATTGAGTGAGTTCCTTTATATTACACGCTAGAATCTGTAATAGTTACTTTTGTCGAAAACCCAGATCTTATGAAAATAAAAAGTTTCATTATTGTGTTGCTTCTCTTCTCATTATTTTCATGAGGAAAACTAACAATCAGGTTCAGTAAAGAGAACAATTCACTTCCAAACTTTTATTTGTTATTCTGGACCTTTTATATAACAATCCTTAAAATGAGAAATTGGAAATGCAGACATTTAGAATAACCAAACAAAACTGTGTGTCACAAAAACACAAGTGAACAGTTCAATAAACAAATCATTGATCAAAGTATGCTGCAGGTGGGTGCCCAGGTGGTTGATCTGCTAAAACCAATGCACTGAATTGGGTTCTTGGAATTGTGTTGTTCAGGTCCACACCAGATCCAGAACCAGGAGGCATGCAGTTTGCTTCCGTTATAGCTATATTGCCCAGGTTTTGTGCTTGAACATTGCAACTCATGTTGTTTCTTGTTCTTTCCTCAAGGAACTCAACTGTCTCAAGATAAATATCCACACCACGGAAGAAACTGTTTCTAAGTGGGTTGATATTTTCCCTAAGATCTTGCAAGTGATTATCTGCAAGAGGACATGGTATTTCTGGAACTTGGATAGTTTCACTGTTGTCTTCAGAAATGGGCCCATTCCAGTCAATACCATACATCTGTGCCTTCTCCTGCAATCAATGTAAATTACACTATAGCAAAAAGGTTTATAAGAATAAGGGAGTGTTTACTAGTTATGGTTTGGAAGGGAGTCAGTGAAATCATGGGGGGACTAAAACGTTTTAGGTGTGGGAATAAGGGGTCATGAGAGTTTTGACCATTTTGCAGGGAGGGGAGGGGGGGTCATAAGAAGTTTTGCTACTTTCAAACAGAAAAATAATTACCTTTAGGACCACTGATAAAGACCAACCAGTTGAGGTGAGCCCCACATAGAATTGATTATTACTCCGGCCCAGGCCCTCAGGGCCAGGGCAGGAGTTGAAAATTCGGCTTGATCCGTAGTCGTTGCCAGAATTCTGCATTCTTGCGCAATAGTGTGACGTAATCCCAGGGCGCTTTGCTGGCGAGCTTTTCCACGGACCTATCACGTGCTCAATGTGACAGGCCACGCTCGTGGAAAAACTTGTGGAAAAGTACTGGTGGAAAAGATCGGTGGAATACTGTTTACTGGCGAGCGAACACTTTTGTAGAGGTAAGCTCAAGTGTTGTGTTTTCTTTGTTATGATTTTGAGTTGTGCTGTAGCTTTTCTCAAACACTGCAACATTCTAGCCCTCATATCGGCCGAATACAAATAAAAGTTGAATGCCAGTGAGGTACCTTGAATGCCAAACTTATGAAAGTGCACTGAATGCCTGCGCAAAAATCGATTGCACTAAAATGTACCACTCAGAACCTGAATGCCAGAATTCCTATGTAAACAAGTTAGAAGTGAATAATGACCGTAATTATTCTTGCTCAGAACTTGGCAAAGACAAGTCTATTTCAATAAAGGACTGTAGATCTCAATATGCTGAGTTTATTTATTATCATCGTGTTAAGGCTAGCTGCCATATAGTTCGATGTGATCGTGAACCAAGCAGAATTTCAGTGAAACGGCTTACTCGTGTTCTACAAAAAAGCAGGAAAAAAACACATTATCAGGAATGTACCACGGTCATCTCGAATTCATCTTTATACTACATTTAGAAGTGCTCGTTCAACTGTTGATTACAGTTATAACACCGTTCAATGCAGATCTTCTCATAAGGTTAAACTAAGAAAAAAGCGAGTTTTCTCCGTGGGAATGAAATCTCATCTTGCTGTAGCATCACGCAGAGGAAATCGTAAGACTGCTAACCTGAAGTTTAAGCTGAAAGGAAACGGTAGATTTCCAAATGCATCAAGTAAAGATATTTCAACAGAATCACGGGTTTATAAGAATTTGAATCACAGAGTCAACTATTGCCAATCAAGCCTTTGTATGGATATAGAAAAAAATCCAGGGCCAGTTTCAGTTGTTCCTTCTCAAACACTCCATGCACCATATTGTCAAGGTAATGTTGCAGTGTTTGGTCAAAATGCTGGACAGCAATGTGTAGCCATGTCTTTATGTAGTCTAATATATAACAACAAGAATTCAATTACTTCTGCAGAAGACTTGGTTGAAATTATGAACATTGGTAATGAACTGTATTCTAGTCTATCAAGAATATCCAGAAACTCTTTTTTGATGTTAACAGAGTTACCAACAATGATTACAGTGTTCGACACTAATTACAAGCTGCAGTATAGTGAAAGTTATACTTGCAGGCTACATGCAAACAGCAATTATTCAATTGAAGACTTTCCTTACTCCATGCCCCTGGATAGGGCTTTGCACACTTTACTAGCAGAAACCTATAACTCAGTCCTGTTGACAATAGAGAATACTACTGTAGCAATTTATCATACTTTAGATGGTACATTTAAAGTATTTGATTCCCATGCTAGAGATTCATTTGGTATGGCCCATCTTCAAGGAACATGTGTATTGTTGCATGCCCAGGGAATGAATAAATTAGTGGAATACTTTCAGACTTCATATACTGTTGATGCCATATTTGAGCTTAAAGGTTTACACATTTCTGTATCAGAAAATGAAGTTGTTCATAATGACAATGAGCCATTCTCATCCAATGATCAAAATGTGACCTGTCAAACAGCTGCAGTTAATGCAGATGTTACTATGGAAACTAATGCAAAAAAGAACTGTGCCATATGTTTTTATTGTATCTGTTTTTCAATTATCAAACCATGTAGTAATTGGAAGTCAGTTACATTAGAAGCTGTTGTTGAACATGGAAATATATTTTACAAAGAAAACCTTGACATCAGTATCCAGCCCACAATTAATGAGTTACCAAGTAGGCTTGAGATCTATGACGCTGATGTAGATGTGGAATATAGTTCAAAACACCAAGGAATCCTTTCATGTGGTTCTTTGTCCACCAAACTAGTCCTTCAGAGGTTAATTTTAGAAAACAAAAACATGAATACTGGATTTCTTCTATGGATCTCTGCCAAACAATAAAGGGAAGAAAGAATATAAATTATTCCAAAAGGATAAGTATATACTGAAGACCATATGTTTCCCACAGACAACACTTCATGATTACTACTGTTTGACTTGAACTAATCCAATAGCTGGTAATTTAATATATGTTTGAATTTAAAAGGGGTTAATTTGAGGTTCAAATGAATATCGTTTCACTGTATTGTACAAGTGACCATAAGATAGTGAGATAAGAAAGCTTCTTGTTCAATGTATATAGAAACCGATAACCAACAGATCTGTACGCTATAAAGGTGTCTATAATTCAATGTTGTCATTAACTTACCCTTTAAAGGGATTTTTCATGGGCTCTGAAGTAGATTCCTCACTATCGGAATGTGAATCCTCCTCCTTAGATGTGCTTCGCTTAACCTCAATAATTTGCAGGTCTTCATCACTGTTGCACCAGGAAGGTAGGGGTTTGTGGGGAGTCTTTTTCTTTATGTTTGCTGAATTTTCTGGAAGGCTATCTGGATCAAGATCATCATCAAGAAATTTTCCTCTCAACTTTGATGTAGGTTTAGGATTTTCAGTGGGACTATCTGGATCACCGCTCATTGCTTTCCTCCTGAGGTGTATCATCTTTGCTTTTCTTTAAACCAAATTTCTTCGTGCAGAATTGAAAAATGTCACAAAAAGTGATCTAACATAAACCAGGAAAATACAGTGTTTATGTTTAACAAATTGACATCAGTTTTTCATGCGTCTGTCCTGTTATTGATCATGAATTCTGTCATCAGCATTGTAATCTTGACCAGTAGATAGACGCTTAAATGTTAATTTGTTGTCTTAAAGTTGAATAGCATTCGTCACATTCGATACAGATGTTGTGCACATGCACACATGCTCCTAAATGAAAGACATAATTGAATATTGAGAAAAATTCAATACGTAGACAGGTTACTCTGAAGTTAAGCCGACACTTATTTGCCTTAATGGCAATGTGTGTATAAAACTTACCTCATAGTTGAAAATCATTTCTTAGAGGGTGCAGTCAGTGACAATTGTTCCAATGGGCCATTTCATTGAAGTATGACTTGAAACCCCCCCTCAGATATCATTTATTGAGAGGGTACCCCCTTGGATTTAGATAAAGTGGCTACCCCTCTCGGAAATTTTGCAACTTTAATTTTCGTACTTGCAAACCTCTTCAGACGTCTTCAACATATTATTTATTGGGGAAAATGGCTAATACACAATTGAATCGTTTTGCACTGTCTTTATATGTAAATATATATTGTCATATTGACTTTTCGCAAAATTCTACTCTTCACTGAAACCCTGAAGAAACAGAAGGCACGTAACTTATTTACAAAACATTACTTCTTACACTAATTAAAATCAGTCACTTTCAGACAAAGAAACCTAGGAAATATGACTACTCAGATCTAAATGGGGGTAATGAAAGGGTATGTCAAGTGGCCCCAAACTAAGAAGGATAGCTTAACAGAATAGTTATCAGACATACAACAAAAAGAGTAACACTATTACTATGTTTTTCAATGCACGATATATGGCAATGGAATCCTACAGTACGTCACTTTCCTACACAAAGGCATGGCTGCTAAGCCTTTAGCACGTGCATTGATCTACTTCAATGTGGGATTTAGCGACATAATATTATGGACGCAAATTCTCAGGGCGAAGAGGTAGTGTTGGCTTCTTCTGCTGGCAATGAACCTGAGGTATGTAACATTTGTTGAAGTATAGCTACAATCCCCGACAAAACTCTTGGCACGCTTGCCCACTTTTGCAGTATCTGTCAGGGAAATTTATCAGTTTGGCCCCCTCCCCCCGATTCCATGTTGTTCATCATGATGAATTCGTCATTGCTCGTTTCCAACATTGTTAGGGGGGAAGGGGGTTTCCTATTCCAGTGTTGTCATTACTTATTGTTTCCAAAATAGCTTGTCAACACATTTTCGTGCTATCTGATCCAGCCGTGCCAAGGACTTTTGAGACTATGATATGTTCAGTGGGAAAACCCTATAAAAGGATTCGTGTTTTCTTTTAATTTGTGATCGCATTGCCTTCAGCACCACGAATAAATGTTTTACATGCTTCAATTTTTCCTGTTTTATGATTTTGTACATATTTTGAGACGTTTTACATGCACCTTATTGTAACATGTAAGAACGCTTAATTGCCCGTCGAAACAGCTTTTCTCGAGATTTTGAGAATCACGTTTCCTGTACGGCCTGTGTGTATATATAGCTAGTACCTAAACAAGCAATAAACAAGCAATAAACAAGCAATACACTGAGTTGAGCAGAACAGATTTGTATGTTTGTGATATCTTGCTACTTAGAAAGGAATGGTTTTCTCCAAAATCATAACAGCTAAGCAGAGAACTTACGCTTTGTACTTGAGGAGAGAATGTAATGCATCATTTCAAGTCATAGCAGACAACTGCGGAATATCGAAAAGTTCCGCTTGGTGAATATGCAGTCATCAGCTGCTACATACGAAAAACCAGATTCAACCAAGAAAAAGACCGCCCAGGAAAATATCGGAAAGAGACAAACGAGTCCTGTTTCAAACTCTGAATAGAATGCGAACCATGAATGTTAACTTTACCATGAAACAGTTAGTGACAGAAAGTGGATTTACCTTTCAGCTGGCACGTGAGAGAACATTTTCCTGTTGTTTAAATGAGAATGCTTATTATTTTCTCCAGGCACAAAAAAAAGGAATGCTGAATGAGAAAGACAAAAGACAACGTTTCAAATACGCTAAGCAAATGAAACGTCAGTTGTTGAGTAATCTGAACTTCTGGAAAAAAGACATCGCGTTTTATCTGGACGGAGTTTCTTTTGTTTATAAGCGAAATCCATTGAATAACTCGGCATCACCAAAGGCAAGAGTATGGTGTAAACAAGGCGAAGGACTCCAAATAACTGCAAAAGGCTCAAAAGATCTGGCTGGTGGACGAAGACTTCACTTACTAGTAGCAATTGCTCATGGCAAAGGTGTCATTTTAAGAGAACCTTATGAAAAACTGAATGGCCGGTTCTTCTCACAGTTCATAAGGGACCATTTCAATTTATGCTTTGCTGCTGCTGGCCCAAAAACAAACGGACAACATCTTTTTGTCATGGACAATGATCCCTCACAAAACAGCAGACCTACTTGCGAAGCTATGGAAGAGGTTGAAGGAAAACTGCACAAAATTCCTCCCCGATCCCCTGACCTCAACCTGATAGAGAATGTTTTTCATATGTTGCGACACGACTGAGTCGTGTAACATTACTCAGGAAACTTTCGATCAGTTTAAAAGAAGAGTTCTTTGTACACTAGAAAGCATTGATGTCAAACTTATAGATAAAACTATAGAAAGTATGTTAAAGCGCATTGATGCTGTCTTAGCTTCAAAAGGAGGTCGATCAAGGTATTAAATGAGAAAGGCATTATTCTTTGTAAGTTTATTTTTTTTACCGTGGAAGAAGCCCGATCACCAATAAAAAAAGTAGAGTGAATTCCCAGCAAAGATATATGTCATTTATTTTAACAATAACAGCAGGTGATGCTTGTCAGAATAAAATTTCACAATCAAACCGGAAGTGTCCCTGCATTGTAACATTTCTTGCAAGCAGCACGCACATTAACGGCAGAACTTTTCGTGTTATTTTGTGTTCAATTTCAAGCTGTATTATGATGGGTTACACGATGATAATGATTTTGTTCCCAAAAAATATGTTGATACAGAAAATGCTAAACAAGATATTGCTACTGCTGATAAAACCAGCAAGGCTTATGTTGGTACTGGTAAGCAAAACATTGCTACTGCCGATAAAACCAACGAGGCTTTTGTTGACAACACTGATTCGGTTCTTCAAACGAATATTGATGGAACAAAACAAGCATTGTCTGAATTATCGGATAAAGTACAACAAGTAGACAATAAAAATTGAACATAAATGGCGGAACTTCTATGAATGTTGATTTAGATGTGGGGAATAATAAATTGGTAAATTTAGCAACACCAACACAAAACAGTAATGGAGCGACTAAAGGATATGTCGATACAGAAATAGCAAATAGTAGTGGTGGTGGTAATGCTCTTTTACTCAATAGTTCAAATAAAATGGCTGCTGATTTAGACATGAACAACAACAAAATTATCAACTTATCCACTGACTCCCACGTGCTGTCAGCTACTAATGTTATATACATAAACCAAGTCAAAGGGGCTATGATTACAACGCTGACTGATAGTTTTACCAAAAAGATAAATGAGTCACATATAACAAGTTCTGACAGTAAAAAAGATGTTTTCCGATACATTATGGAAGATGTTAATGAGTCACTGAGCAAAAATAACATCATTGTTGATGGTATCATGGACTTTCCTGGTTCACCTCATGATGTGAATAAAAAAGCTTACAGTTTTAGAATGGAAAAAGGTGCACAAAACTGGTATTCATCTAGACTTGTTTTAATATTTTTGTGCTTCCAAATGGTGAGTACACTTAAGTGGTTGAATTCTTCCCACCAGTTATGGACAAAGTAACAGTATCAGTTATTTCACTTCAACTGAATATTAGTCAACAATCAACAAAATTGTTTTCAAGATACAGTCAATCCATCGTTCACATGCATTAAGTATTCTTCAACAGCTCCTCAAAGAATTTTCAGTAATGTAAGGTGTCAGGGTATTGCAAACAGTTGAGCTCAGGTTCGTAGTTATTTGATTGTTTATGGAATCGAGGGAAAACAGAATGATGTCAGTTCAGATGTTTATGACAATCCATACACTTTCGAAAATGGAAAAATGACATTCAAAACGGCTGCTGATTTTTTTAAATCGACCAACTTTGATGCCACTGTTAATTTTTTGAAATCTGCAAACTTCACTGGAAATGTTGACATGAAAAATCATCATCGGTGGAGATGCTTTCAAAGCTATGGCATTAGCAGAACAAAAGTTAGGAACATATTTCGGATGAGATTAAACAATCTAAACCACATATATGAAAGCATCAAAGACTATTTTCAATTTCAATCATATCGATAAAGATTTAACTGAAGCTGAGATATCAAAATTGAAAGCTTTATACAAATACTATCATAAAAAATACTGGCTATTCAAAATGACATACAAATATTTCAAAAAAATGGACCTGGCATGTAAAATTGGATCTGTTGGATTGATAGCAACAGGGACAATAGTGGGAGCTGCAACACTGAATCCCATCGTTCTTGGGAAAATATCAGGTGCTGGTCTTATTCTGAGCACATTCACAGAAGCCAGAAATTACAAAAGAAAGATTGAGATGTGTAAATTCGCGTACACTTCATACGAAAAGATATTGACTGATATAAGGCCATTTCTGAGAGAATTAGATTTCGATGATGAATGATTTCTAGACTACATCAAAGTTGTCGATGAAATTATAATAGATGTGTCCATTGTACGACAAGTTTGAGGATAAATACAATAAATTGTTCACAACTAAATGAGATTGATTACTTTATTCCAATAACATTCATACATTAGCAAAGTTTTTTTGGACTTTGTTATTTTTATTTTATCAGTCGGTAAATCCAAAAATTCGCAAATTTTCTTTAAAATAAAATTGATGTGCATTCGTTTACGATCACCGTTAATTTGTGGCAGTATTTTGTCTATTTTTTGGAAAATATCATGTATTCTATTATGATTTTGTACTGATATTTGCCATCCATTTTTACTACATATATCATTTATTACACTTTCTAAATGATATTTTCTTTGGTAAACCGATTTCTTGACAAACCTATGTTTATTTTCATAAAAATCAATGTATTCACTGGCTATACCATAACTGTGACATCAAAAAGCATTTCCAGACAATAACTCATCATAACAACAAAGCTGTATGGCAAGACACTTTGTTAAGTCATCCATTGGTGAAAAACAACTGAATATGTTTCTAATGCGTAAGAAATAAAGTGAGAGCAATGACTCAATTTCCAAGAAAAGTCCCGTAATAGACTTCCTGTTTTCAGAGAAATGTCGTGGAATTATTTTTATATATAATAATATATGAAAGTTATAGTTGGTTGTGTCTGTATTGTTTAGAATATTATTTGTTAGCATATATAGTCCAACATAAACTAACAATGAAGTATAAAGAAAATAAAGAAGAGTTCGAGAAGAGAAATGATGAATAAGAATAAAATCTTAGAGTTTTTAAGTAGTTTTAAATTATTATTGTATTGTCTTTGAAAAGCCTCTAAAGGGAAAGTCAATAAAGTATGTATGTATGTATGTAAGAACGACGTGTTTCTAAAGTGTTAGAAATAATTCATACACACAGTCTAATAATAAAATGTAGATGACTCATTTAGTAGGGAAAGTCCTGTGAATACATGATGTGTTTCTAACGTGTTAGAAATAATTCATACAAACAGTCTAATAATAGAATGTAGATGACTCGTTTAGTAGGGAAAGTCCTGTGAATACATGATGTGTTTCTAACGTGTTAGAAATAACTTGTAAGATATGACGTCATGGCACAGCTATGCCAGCCTTGGACGTAGCACTATACAAACCATATTTGTTGCTTGTGTACACCTGTATCCATAATATCACAAAGCTATATATTTGGTTTAGGAAACCTCTTGTCCTCCTTGTGGTACTATTCTCTGAAGAACAAAACCCAATTTTCCCTAAACGCATGCACAGATTAGTTAGCATTCGTGCCAACTATATATTACGTGAAAGATGCAAATGGTGAACGATTTTTGACTTGTGGAGGTCCATGGGATGGTGAAAATAGTTGTAGTAAACCTTTGGGACATGTACTTTATGTCAGGAATGATGTGTAGTACTATGGGGTGGGAATTATTTTTTGAAACTTATAGTTTTCTGACAGGACTACATGGGCTGTCATGGATTTTGTATGATGAGAGTTTTGAGAGCATTTTTGTATGAGATATAACTGGCGTGACTTTTCGCCATGACAGCACATGTAGTCAGTCGTGCTTCTGTTTTGTCATCTCAAGCTAATTCATCAAGTTTGGTGATCAATCCTAACACTCTTAGTGTGCACGCAAAGTATGGTCTTCCTGGTCAATCATATGTAGACTGGCTAAACTCCTTGCATATACAAAGAAATATAGAAAGTTTAAAACAGGTGAAAGAGATTTGGGAGCTTGGCAGCAGAGGATGTCCATCATTAAAAGATTGGACTGCACTCATGAGGAACTATAAGTCATCCAAAGGAAAGAATACTTCAATTTACAGTCAGCGTAATATGTACAATTTCTTCAAGCAGCATGGGTTTGACGTTAACAGTGTCTTTGTTCAGTACAATAGAGTAAAACCTGGCAAATTGTACAAACTTTTAAATACTAAGTGGAAGTGAGAGATTGTATTGTTAGAATTGAGTGTCTGAAGCCCAAAACCAAACCAATTACCTACCAACTAGACAACTCAGTCAATCCCAAACTGTAGTGTAACCAAAACCAAACAAAATCATTGCCAGATTACTTGTGACACTGTTTAACTGCTCTGTTTAAGTTTATCTGCTCTGTTTAAGTTGTGTTGTGTTGGCTGAAATAAATCTACAGTCAAAAGAGGTTAAACATTCCTAGAAGTACCTGATAGTGAAGTAGCAAAGTCATTCTTCGATTACTGTTTCCACTAGAGATCTAATGAATCATTCAATGTTGTCTTCAGCAACACCTCCAATGTTGGCTTTACATAAGTTATTGAAGTTGTTATTATTGAAAACAATGCTTGACCCTTTTTGACTGGATCTATGTCATTGCGTGATATTAATTAGACTGCATCGATTTCGATTGTGTCATCTCTATTGTATCAGTGTCTTTCCCCTCCCATTCTCTATCTTGCATGATCATTGCATGCTAATAAAATGCAAAGTTATACACCCCTTATTATTGACATGCATTTGAAGCCAATGATATAATGTAGAGATGGAACAATAGGATTTGCATCAAACAGGTCAACACTTTGAAACACTGTGTCTCGATCAGTATTTGTATTTGTGGTATGCTTTGAGCAACATTTCACTATAAATTTGTTTCAAATATAATATTATTATCTATACAGTCAAACCTCTTGTATGCGGCCCCCAAAAATGTCAAGCCTAACCGGTCGCTTATGGGAGGTGGTCACGTACTAGAGCTTAGACCACATTGGATCAAAATTTGGCTCCATTAGCATGTGGTAACTACAGAGACTTGCCCCGTGTTTTTGTTTTTTTCATGTGAAAAGTCTATCTAGAGGAACTCTTGTACATGTACTTCCCATTGAGAAATGTCTGTCTTTTGTACTACCCAGGAATGTGATTATGTTATTTGAACAACACCTTGTTATCCAATTTCCACTCTATGTGTCAAGAGGTCGGTTATGGGAGGTTAAAAGCAAGAGAAAATTTAAAACTTTTAGCTGTGAATGTGGTTGCAGTAGCTTAGGAGATGTGGCTGCCTACAAGAGGTTCCAAATATAGTGATTAGTCGTTGAGAGGTGGTCGATTACAAATACAGACGACATGAAGCTGATTGAAATTATATTTCCCATAACAGTCTTCATTTGCATGTCTGTTCCAGTTCAATACCAAGAATACAAATAAGGCCTACTGGTATTCAAGTGCTCCTCAGATGCAGAGAATAACTCTTCACTTTCATTTCCTTGATCCTCATTATATGGGTCATTCTCATTAGCCATAACATGGCCTTGATCTCCACTGACATTCTTTGCTTCATTTGTGTTATGCTCATTATCTCAATCTTGTTCACTATCTGGAAAGTCGACATCTGTCAAGCACTGCATCAAGTTTACATGGTCCTCATCACTACTGCTTTCTCCCTCAGCATCACAGTTCTCACCAGTAGACTGAAGATCATTGTTGTCACTGTCATCATTGTCATCAGCATCACTACCATCATCTGTACTATCATATTTTCCAGTACCTCCGAAAAAGGTGAAGTCCTGTTAGAAATGATTTCTTTTGGTTAATTAGGTCAAAACAGGAATTAATCAGAAAAATTTATCAGTTAACCTAAAATATAGCATTAGCCAGCAGTGGAGGGAAGATGTCTGGGTCTTGTGCCTCTCCTGGTGTGAAGACATTTGGCTTAAAAATGTCATAGAGCATGAACAAGCAAAATTGAAGGATGAAATAGTAAAATTTTTACAGTGAATGATTCTTTTTCTACTGAACTACATGTAGCTACAAGTTGTTTCCTGCTTTTGTTTTTGTTTTTGGCAGTGCAAATATTTAGAAACAGGTAGAGTATACGGTGAAACCCAGGCAAGAATTCCTACCGAAAATATTTCAAGTTAGTTATTGCAATGTAGACTTCATTATTTGGTTCAATAACGAGCTCTTCAAAAAAATGTTAACATCTGATTGAAATGGATTGGATTTTAATAATTGTATGGAGATAGCCTTTTACCTATACTACAAACATACAAGAGCCAATCACTGAAACAAAATGTTAAATCAATATTGAAATAATGCTCGACCAAGTTTCACCTAACACGTGTAAAACAGTAGTACAAGTATCGATAAGAACAGAATGGTAAAAATTATCATTCTACCATGCCTAATGGTCAATTGTGATATTTTATCTCATGTGCAATAATGGACAGAGCCGCCTTAACAAATAAGCACTTCCACTTACTCTGTTCTGAAGTTTCCAAAATTGGGACCATGTCTGAACATTTTTGAGCAGTACTGGCAGCGACTTTTGCAATGCCAGCAACGGACAAACAATGAAGTATTAACCCTGTCTTCTTCCTGGATATATTTCTCATGCTTCTTGATGACAAGGGATGGCACTATTGGGTTACAGTCCTCCCTGATCAATTGCTTTTGTTTGAGGGTTTTTATTCTAGAAGAAACTAGGATCAACAGCTGACTGGTTTTCTCTTCACCTGGTTGCCATCCTCTTAACCTTGAGGGAGATATTTCCCCCAGTTTGGTTTGTAGTTCTACATTGGTCGTTCGCATGAGTTGTCCGAAGAAGGCACTCACACCTTCTAACAGTGGGTCTCCTCGAACCTTATGGACCGACCATAGCCGGGACTGGCAAGAAAAAGAAAATATGGCCATGTCAAGTAAATTATTGATGTCTTCTGGAAGACGCTTTTTTCAATCGGATGATTTTCCAGAAGGATGATCGCTTGACTGATTCAAACAGAATGCCATCATGGATTCTGATAAACACAACAGCACCTTGTGTTCATTTCTCACGTTGCCGTGCGAATTACAAGAGTGCACATCTGATTGGTGCGGCAACTGGTGCTGGAAAATGTCACTCCCAAACATGGTGCGTTGATGTGACAGTCACTTCGAATACCGTCCCTTCAGGATATTATTCAGTACAGATGTGTTCATCATGCCTTTGAACAATCCATTGTCCTTTCTTCATCCTCTTTATAACATTGCTGTGTGGCAATTTCTGCTTTTTTGGCTGTATTAGTCAGCGCTCGCATACAGGTAAACTTGATCATGTGAAGTTCACTCATGGTATGCACAAGGTGGTTGCGAATTTCCTGTGCAAGCTGCTGGAAGTGAAAGGCTTTAACCATTTGCAACAAAAAGTGCTGGAGACAGAAGCTAAGGTAGCCACTGGAAATTGGGTAATTGGAGAACAAGCTGCCAAAGAATTGGTTCAATGGTGCCAGGATCCCCGGAGGAGGAAGAATCCTTGTCTTAGGGAAAGTGCCACTGCCTACGTGGTTAATGATCCATCAACTGCCTCCTGGTACGACAACTTTCCATTGTGTTACAATTGTGGGATTCCCTGTCCTAATTGTAGGGAGGAATTGGGCAAAGAATTACTGACAGAAATGTCCACGGTGCGGGCATTGTTGTCTTATGAAGACATTCATGCTTCTACCATAGGAGAAGATGAAGATGATCCAAATGCCATGGAACAAGATCAGGAACCAGAAAGTGGAGGGGTGCCCGTAAGGGATAGCGAAACACCACAGACACCACAACCACAGATGCGATTACGGCCAAGAAAAGCTGTAACATTAAATTAACTAGCAAAGTTCAGTGGGAAGGGATAAACAAATGAAAAGAACAATGGTATTAATTGGTTTCTGAATATCAAAAATTGTTGCTGTACTCCGGGGATTCCCCTGAGCTGTCAACAAGTTAAATATTACAGAGGTTCAGTCAAGTTGAATTTCGCTGGCTTCAGGAGCATGAGAGGAATTATACGTACCCTCACTTATGCAGTCATACACATTCAGAGTTCCTTGGTATGTTACTGTTTGGTTAATCTTTCCTAATTCATATACAGGGTTATTTTCTGTGCTACGGGTATGGTCAATTTGTTTGCTGTATTCACCCAAATGGGTAAATGATTACTATTTTGATCATTGTCTTGCTATGGTACTAAGGTATAGCTGTGCGATTTTCGAAAAGTTCAGTTCTTCTTTAGAGTGGCTTGCCATGCAACACTTACATGTCTCTGCCGTTTTGCATATTTTAGGCAACTTTTTTTTTATTGCACCAAGTAGAGTTAAATGCAGCGAAGACCTTCATAAGTTTCTTGATATGTGCAACTTTCTTGGAGTCCCAATGGCGCAGGACAAAACAGTGGGACCGAATACCACTTTATAGTTTGCTGGTATAGGGCTCAATTCTGTGTGGCAAGAGGCCAGGTTGCCATTAGACAAGCTTACCAAGTGTCGTACCTCACTACATCACTTTCACAAGAAACACTCCGTCACTGTACATGAACTGCAGTCTTTATTTGGCCTGTTAAACTTCTGTTGTTCTGCTGTCATCCCAGGCCGCGTTTTTTCACACCGCTTAATTGACCTTACCAGCAGTCTAACAAGCCCTTATCACCACATCCGTTTAAACAGAGAATCTAAACATGATATCCGTATGTGGTTAATATTTCTAGATAATTTTAATGGAAGGGCATTTTTTCTGTTGGACCGCTGGGAAACTTCCTCTACACTTTAATTATATACAGATGCCACGGCATCTAAAGGTTATGGTGCAGTGTTTGGAAAGCATTGGTTTGGTGGCGCCTTTCCGGCTGCATGGCACAGTTTCAACATTACTTCCTCAAGCTTTTTCCAATTGTTTTACCTGCCCACATATGGGGGTCTAGTATGACCAATCGCTACGTGCTATTTTTCAGAGATAATGCTGTCCTAGTAGATATTATAAATAAGCAGACCTCTAAGCATAAGTTAGTCATGGTTCTTCTACGTGGCTTGGTTCTTAATTGTCTACATTACAATATTTTATTTCGTGCTCGGCATGTTCACGGCTTGCAGAACAGCCAAGCTGATTACATCTCTCACTTTCAGGTCAAGAACTTCAAGGAAATAGTGCCACAAGCAGACGAATTCCCAACACCAGTGCCAGCAAACCTTCTACCAGAGAGTTGGTCACTCATTTGAGAGATTTATTAGCTCAGCTCTAACAGCCGGCAGCAAAAAAGCGTACCAGAGGGCATGGGGGTCTTTTCAGATATTTTATGATTGTTTCTATGGGCCATCAACCCCCCAGCTACCTTTATCTTCTTCCCAATTAGCCCTCTTTATCTCTTACCCATCCACTAAGAAACTCGCACCTTCTACAATTACTTCTTATTTTTCAGGTATAAGTTACATCCACAAGATCAAGGGTTATATCGACCCAACTAAGTCTTTTTTGATTCATAAGTTGTTAATGGCTGTTAGCCACCAGTGTTTGGCTGACTTTCATTTACCTATTACTCGACCAGTGTTGCATGAGCTTATTCAATCTCTCCAACACACCACTTCTTCAGCTTTTCAACGTTGTCTCTACTCAGCCATGTTCCTGTTAGCTTTTTACAGCTTCTTTTGTGTTGGTGAACTGGCGGCTAAGAGTGGCACTCATACTGATTGTGTATTACAATTTAATGATTTCAAATTTTTGGTAAACAATGGCCAACCACAAATGATTAAGATCATCATTACTGCATTTAAGCACAATACCGACAGGAAACCCTTTGAAATCTTAATTGACTGTGAGGACACTGCCATTTTGTCCCGTTAAATCTCTGGTAGAGTACTGCAAATCATGAGTGGCCCTCACGGGACTGTTATTTTGCCAACAAAACCTTAAACTGATTACAGTCTATCAATTTAACACCAAGCCTTCCTGGTGTTTACAATTTTGTGGCCTTGACACCAGTCGACACAAAGGCAACAGCTTTTGAACTGGTGCTGCTTCACTCGTGGCTTATAAGGGTTTCTCAGATGCACAAATCCGCACTCTTGGCCACTGGAAATCTGCTTTCAAAATATATATCCACTCTGAACGCCTCCAAGCCAATTAAGTTAAACATGTCAATAGGTCACGCACCATCAAAACACTTTTATACCAGAATAATTTGTTGTCTCTGAAGTGATATCTTCTACATCAGGTACCTGAAAAGTATGAAAATAACAAATGGGAGAGATGTAATACTAAAATGAATGACATGACCCTCTCTTCCAAGATCTATATTAAATTATACCTCACTGGAAGTGTCAGTCACCACCAGTTCCCCCAGATAGTTCTCATCTGTGAAACTTGAGGTAGGTATCTGGCCACTGGTAACATTCTGGAAACAAAGATGTGTTGTTTCAAGTTAACTTTCCAAATATCTAGCATCAAAAATATATTGTTTTTTGAGAAAGCATGAAGCTGAGCTCATTTTACCAGTGGGTAGGGAATCTACCTTTCAGGGAGGTAGGAATGTTTTCCAAAGCAACATAATAGGAATAACTTGTGTTAATTAAAAAACTTGTCTGATAACAGCCATATACATTTATAAATACCCTGTTTGGAGTACTTGTCATCATTGGCAAGACAGTTGGTAAAGTACCAGAAGCAGCTACCTGGGCACTTGAATCATTCTGCAAGCAAAGAAATTTGTTCACAAAATATATTCAAACAGTATTGAACAATACCAGTCTCATCTCTAAACAACAGGGAAACTTACAACGTCTTCATTGTAAGCAGATAAGGATGATGTGGGAACAGATAGTGGAAGAGTGGAACTGAGCGTGTAATTCTAGAGACAAATATAGTTCAAAAAATGTTTGCATGACCTTGTTTACAAAAAAAACACCGGTATTCCCATAAATGATCACACTAGATCTAGAGCCTTACTTGGAGACTGCAATCCTCTTCATCTATCGTACTACCAGAAGCATAGCTCAATCGATCTACTTCTATTTCTTGTCGATCAGAAGACGATGTCTCATCTCCAGGAGAGCAAAGTAGGTCATTGATAACCTACACGAAAGAAAAATGTTGGTAAGTTTTCAAAGATAACACAATATGACGTGAAATGGTGAAGGGTACAGAGCGATTTTTATCACGGAAAAGTTATGGCAAAGTTCCCGGTTATCGATCATTGTCCTTTTCTAATGTTCATACATCTTTTATATTTTTAAATTCAGAGTTCACTCAAGTTGCAAAATAAGGGACAAGGTTGCATTTTGAAAATCAGAAATACAACTAGCTGGAGAGTGCTGGATATATATAAAACATCAAAACAACAAGAAGCGAGTGCTTACCTTCTTACGGGTTCACACAGATCTCAAGGAACACGGCTCTTGGGAGTTTTGTTTCATCCAAATAGTTGGAATAGAGCCTGGACAAAGTGTCCGTTGAGAAGCTTTGACGTGAAGGCTCCTTTCTAAGCACTCTTCTCCAAAATGTGCAAAGCAAACCATGAATTGTCCTTGAGGAGTGAAATTTGCTCGATGCATTCTCACGAATCTTGCCCATTTGTCGCATACCGTCTTGTTTTTAGGACTAATGTGCACTGAAATACCCTCTTCAAGATTGGGAGTATTGTTGCATCCTTGTACGACACATCGACGGCCTGACATTTTCTTTAGGCTACCGCGGGAACAATGTTTATAAGCTTTCCACTATGAAGATTAGCCATGTGCTGGTCTTTGAGTTGAGAATCTGACGTCATTTCTGCTAACTAGCTTCCGAGCCCCTTGCTACGCGATTGGAACAGACTTTATTAATGGCGGACAGCAAAAGATAAAAAAATATCCCACGAAAAAACAGACTTCCTGTCCTCTGATTGAAAAACGGTTTGAACAGGTAAGTTAGGGCAATACTAGGTCTCAAAAAATGCAATTTTATTAGAATGCGAAAATTTGATCTTAGTGGCACTTTAAAAGTTAGTTCCTCTTCGCAAGAACCAAGTAAATTCCTTTGGGAAATAAACAATTTGAGACGACAAAATCGTAAAATATCATGGTCTCTGTTCAATAAAAAGAGTCCACTGGATCGCGATAAAAGCCATTTGTGTGCGTGTATGATCTCTAACTGATATTTTAAATCACCTGTAGCTTTGGTATGACCAGGTCCTCCTCTTGCCCCGGACACACCTGACCCCTTGTACTTTTCCTTGAACCATTCAGTCATGTCTATCTCGCAGGACAACAAAGGAACCATTCCTGTTTCGTGCGCAGCCCATGACGTGGCACCACACTGATTGCTTACCCCTCCAAAGGAACAGTGCCATTGTGAAATTACCATCGAATTTCTTACACCTGACAAAACATAACTGCGAAACAGAAGAAGAATGGGAACTTGGTCCAGTCCCTGCTCTTTCATCCAAAATGGCAGGCCAGTTGATACATCATCTCAATGCAAGGCCTCGTTTGGTTAATGTATTTGCAACAAAAGCTTTTTGTTTTACTATCCAGCTTTCCTAACTGTGCATTCCTTGATGGATGGTCTCATTTACTCCACTCTAAAGGACTCTCAAATAACGGGTCACATCGACACTGCTATAAACTGCAGCTCATTTGTTTGTAATATATCTATGTATGCATGGTCATGCTCCTTTACTGGTGGGTATTTACAAAAACTATGCAGGCTGTTAACAGGCATAGATTATATGCTAACGAACGTTTTTGTTAAGCTAACTTTATCTTGTAATCATATAAAAAATCAGCCCTGACAAAATATGGAGATTTTCCATGCTTGGAACAATGGAGAAGAATTACGACTTGAAACTGAATATAAATCAATGAAATATTCAAGCATCGTTTAAAAAGATAATTATATGTAGGTTAGGCCTTCATCATTTGTGCTGTTTGATGGGTGCTAAGTTTTAAAAGAAAACATTAATCCTTGTTTTGGGAAGTCAGGGTGTTTGTTGTGCTAATCAAAGGCCTTTTAAGAGCAATTGTAAGGTAAGAATCACAGTATTTCTGAACAATGAAACTGATTTGGCTTTAACAATTCATTTTCTCTCACCAAGTACAGAATAAGGGCTTTATGTCAGCAATTTGGTTTGTTTATGGCATGAATTATGCACAAAATTCCATTTTGAATGGCCTTAGAAGGGCATGGAGTGTTTGTGGCAAAAATTCAACAAACTTTGATAAGCCAATTTTTCTCAACTGATTTTGATAACTGGGTCACTAAAGTAAATAATGGTATAGGTACGGAAGTTATGCAAGAAGGCAGGTAGATACAGTGATGTTTTGAAAAATGGCAATTTTGGGTTGTAATTTTGATATCAATTTTTGCCAAACTCTAGTCCCAGGCTCCTCTCTGTCCAATAACTCAAGGACAAAGTTACATGTATGAAATAAAAGCTTTATTATAGTAGAGTTCATGGTCAAATTCATTTGGAAGTACAATTTACCAATTAGGTTTTATGGCACTTTCAAAATGTCCCCTGAAAACCTTGGTTTTTGGTGCTCAAAGGGCAAAAAATGAGACTCCCCCTGAAACTCCAAAACTAAAAGTCAGAGAAGTGAGCCAAATTGGCTTTTGAAATATCTCATTGCACCCAACTTCTGTGCCAAGTTTCAGCCAAATCGGTTGACCACAACTTTTGGCCCCTGGAACACTTTCTCAGACAATGACACTTAACAGTATAACGTACACCTTTGTTATGCACAGAAAACGCTTCGTATAGGCAGCCAATTGCTTTGAGAAAGTGTGTGCGTTCAAATTGGTGCAGATCTTCATTGAATTTGTCTGAACGTCACACACATACACAACACTTTTGAACTCGCTGAGATACCTACCGGCTGCTTATAGCGACTTTCTTTGACAGGCCCGTCAGTACTTCCATCTTCTTCATCAGAGCCTGCAAATAAACTCAGGGTACTGGTAGTTCCTCTCTTGTACAAGAAAATCAGTGCTGCAACTTCAACCAAACCTTGTTTCCTGCTCTCCTGATGCTGAAGATTCTAGTCAGAAAGTAGGTATTTGGGCAAATTTTGGTTACTTTTAGTTGAAAAGAAAGTCAAGAAAGAAGTTTATGATTTCAGAACAGAAAAGCGACCACCTTTCATAAGTGACCGCGACCATTTTCAGGGCTGAAATTTTCTTTTGTTTTTAACCTTCCCTAAGTGACCACTTGATACTAATAGAGCAGAAACTCTGGACAATAAGGCTTGTAACATTATTGCATTCCTTGGGGACCCCTGGGAATACTGCAAGAGACAAAAGTGCTGGATTTTTTTCTTGAAATTGATACTTTTCAGATTGAATAAAACATCCAAATCATGGGGTAACTTAAAATTTCGACCTAATATGGTCTAAGCCCTCGTAAGTGACCTCCTATAAGCACTTACAGAAGCTCTGGATCACTCTGGTGTTCTGGTCAATACTGAATACTATACACATTAAGACCATCAAAGCCATCAAATAATCCAGCAAAATATTGGGGGCTAAGCTATAGAATACTGTCCTCCAGGAAAGCTTGAGGATTAGCTTTGGAGTTCATTTTCATTACTGACTTGCAATTAGAGTGCGACATTACTTATCAAAGGATGTCTCGTATTTTCACAAGACGCTTCTCGCTCTTCCTGACTTTACACCAAAATTTGTTCTTCTTTCTAAAATTCTCTCCTCCTTTTCCTTCCTCGTAGAATATGCCCACACAATTTATAACCGCTTCTTACTCAGCAGACATTGTCCTGCACGAGGCCATGGCAAATACTGTAGGAAATCCAAGTGAAAGATTCCCAGCCCGGAAAGTCAACAAGTCGATGTATCATTGGATAAAATGGTTAATCATGGCAATTATTAACTGGAAAAAGCAGAAATTACAAACAGTAAAGTCTGCTTGCACAACAATGGTCCCTTGCAAAATATAAAGAATAGATCAAAAGTCATTGGAAGCATCAGGTTCCGAGTAATAACTGTCATAACTGGAAAGCACAGACAGCTGCAGACTCTTTTTCACCGATTACCACGATCAAAAATTTATGAAAACCACAAACGGCTTAGTCTTATAAAACCACAATACTGCAGGTTAAAATAAAGATTTCTGCAAAACCGCACCAAAAATTAATGCCAAACCGCATCACCACAAACCCTTACCCCCCTCACCATGGTCATTTCACCCCCAGTCACTTCCAAGCAGAATCCAAGCATGTTTTTGCTGATCCTGCTGTTGATGAATCATCTATCCTTGAGCCACTACCCACAGCCATAGAGAACGACTCTTCCTTTGCTGCCACCTTCCAAATCCCGGAAGACTTCACTACAAAAGACAGACTGAAGCTGATAGACAAAAGGGGCTACTGCTACAACATCAAAGGTCGCAGAGCAAATGCCACTAACTGGCAATGCACAGTTAGGCCTAAGGTAACTATCATTAAGTTATCTTAGTTGCCTATTTATCATAATGTTTAACCGCTTCCAGCACCAAGCTACTGTCATATTGCAGCCCCTCACCAAGTATGTGTCCAGCAACTGGATCAACTGGAGCCTGTCAGACCAGACTGTGTTTAAAAAAGCCACGAGGACAAATAACGACCTTGAGGGGTGGCACCATGGCCTCAACTGCCAAGCCTCCAGACATGGACAGCTGCCCTTGTATCTCCTGATTCAGCTCCTACACAGAGAGGCCAAACGTACTGCCCTGGAGATCCACCTTGTTTCTGACAGGAAACTTAAGAGAATCCAGGGACGCAAATAGCATGAATTTCAGACCGAACTGTTCCTTTTTCTTGTATTTTCTTGTTTTTATTTGTAAGTTGTGCAATGGACAAGCAAAGCGATACTGTAATGCTAGTTTTACAATTTTACATTAAAAAGGGATACACAAAAAAAAAGAAAAGGGGAGGAAAAGAAGCCTATTACAATGTAAATATAAATAGCTCTCTACATACATCATCACAAAACATAAACTAAATTAACTGAAGCAAGGTAGAAATTTGTTCCATTTTTTATGTTTTACCAATTTATTGCTGTTAGCTGCAATTTTCCGTTCAATCTGGCAAGTTGCTTTAACCTTGGCTATGAAGACCTTTAGAGAAGGATGTATGATATTTAAATTAAAGTTATAAATATAATATTTTGCTAATAAAATAATATGGTTTAGAATATGAAAGCCCTCTGCGACATTGAATACTCCAAAGATAACATTTTCTAGCGTTAAGGATGTTGAGATTACCTTTTTTTTAGAAATCCAGGAACAAAGCAACTGCCAGAAAGATTTTGTTACATTGCAATGAAAGAATAAGTGCTCAGGGGACCCGACTTCTGTTTGACAAAAGGCGCAAAGTGGAGAGTCAATCATTTTAAGTCTGAATAATTTTTCATTTGTACTGGACTATTCGACTTGTGGGACGAACACAAGGCCAACAAACAGTCAGCACTGCTCTCACCTGAATGCACTGAGGGACTAGGCCGATAAACCAAACAAACAGCTCCTTTAGAACCCACCAAATAAAATAAAAGCAATAACCAACAATACAATGCACAGAATGCAGAAAAAAAACTAAAAACATGAATGCACCGAGGGACTAGGCCGATAAACCAAACAAACAGCTCCTTTAGAACCCACCAAATAAAATAAAAGCAATAACCAAATTTACAGAAAAAAACTAAAAACATGACAATTCTTTTGATAAAAATATAAAACATAGAAAAAGCTGAAGAATTTATGTAAACTTATCTTTATTCAAACTCGTAATCTTTTCTGAAAGTGGTTTTCCCATCGCACATGAGCTACTTCGCACAGTGACTCACAAACTGACTACTTTGAATGATTCAAAACAGTGAGGCTTACCTCCCTTGTCTACATAAAACTCCCTTTTCTAAAATTATTGTTTAAAGTAAAAGAAAAAGAATGAAGTAAAAGATTAGCAGCACTTCATCGCTGTAAAAGTGGCCAGACACAAGGGTTCATGTTGCAGGAACATGTTGCAGTGACAAAAACATGTGTAGTGCACACTGAGGCGACATGTAGGAGGGACGTGTAGCAGGGACATGGAGCAGGGACAAAATCACAACATTTGCACACACATGAAAATGTTGTGGGAACATGTCCCAGGAATGTGTTGCAGCGACATGTCCCCTCCTGTGAACTGACTGACTGCATGGTGCATGGTTTTGGTAATGCCGAGCATGCTTTGAGGCACTGCATCGTTGATGGAAAATGGTGGCGATTGAAGTAGAATCGGTTGAGGATGATTCTCCAGCTAAAAGTCCTGATGACAGCAGTCATGGTTGGTTGGTGGCATTATCAGACAATCTAGTCCATAATTTTTGCGTGTGTTAGTAATTGTGTATTTCCTTAAACATTTTCTGATATGGCTTTGGAGTCCGATTCTTGATTAGCAGATGCGGTGACGAGAACCACAGACATAAGTGGAATCAGTGGGTGGAGCAAGGGCCCTGGCCTTCTGACGTTCTCTCCTGGTATCCACTGTAATGTGCAGAAGCTTTTCTCACTCTCGCAGGGCTTCAGTGCAATTTGTTTTCCATGCACTCCTGTCACTGGCAAGAGTCTCCCACAAATCGATTGGAAGACCAATGGCCTGCATGTCCCTCTTCACCACATCCTTGAAATGGAGCTTCGGTCATCCTACCGGCCTTTTTCCTTGTACTAGTTCTCCGTACAAGAGTTGCTTGGGAATGCGGCCCTGATCCATTCGATGTACATGGCCAACAGTGGTCATATTTCTTGGAATAATAGCCTCATAATTGACACAGTCATGATTTATGCCAGTTGAGAATAACTTTTCACTAATAACTTATAACTAATAACTAATAACTCAAGAATAACTTTTTAACTTTTGAGAGTATTTCAATAAATCTTTATCTTGTTGAATCAAGTAAAATATCTACATCAAGTGAAGGTTGATTTTTTAAAACAGTTGAATAAGTACAAAATTAGTGGGGCAGGGTGGCTTTGAAAATAGTATTAAAATACTCTACAGTTTAAATAATTTTCAAATCTGTCAATAATGCAACTTAACTCATATAGTATATATCAAAGGAAGACTTTAAATTTTTATTCTTGGATTGATTCATCATTTTCAGGACCAAGTCAAGGTGGTTCAGAATTCAGTTTGAGAAATTGGAGCCTCATTTAAATGGTGTAGACCTTGAGAAGGCAGAAACTTCACTTCACAAAGCAATGAGAGATGCACATGAGAGCATCTGGGTGGTTACCTCTCACGTCTATAAGGCGATCAAAGATAGACATGACGAGGCCTGTTATCACCAACTGACTGAAGAGATTGAAAACACCTGTGAAAATTTAAAAGTAGACATTTGAACCCAATGAATGTACACATTAATGTACTGTGCTAAAAAGGTATGAAGTTCAATTTCATGCTAATTGAATGATTTAACAATCATTACAATAAATGCACTAGTCAAATATTCCAAATTAAGTCTCAACTGAATATAACAATAATTGCTAATCAATAAGTAAATTGATAAGGAATGAATTGCATGTCCACTGGCAATTTCTTTTTTATTGAGACCACCTGAGTGCAAGCTGACATTGTCTTACAAATATTATTGATCATGGATTTTGGACGTGGTTAGTTTGGAGATGTATACATTGGTTCTTGATAAAACTCTGAACCCAATACTCCCATCATGTGTTGGCTGTGGTGATTACCACAATGATTGCTCTCCTACTTCTTCATCTGGCTGTGGCTCATCAAATGTGCAGTCACTATAGCAAGAAACATTACCAATGTTGCTCCGCAAGGCCCAAAAAGTAAGGTATTTTTTGATGTTAAAACACCACACCTTTCTACTCAATTTAATCATCTCTTTGGGAACTAAGGCAATTTGGTGGCATCTTGGGGATGTCTTTACATATTAAGCTAACTAATGACTTCTTGCCAGTAACTGGATGTATATTTTGTACACACTGCACTACTCACCCCTTTATCCCAAGACTTTTAAGTCAATTAAGTACGAAAAAAAGTTACCATTATTTTTGTTCCCTATTCTTTGGAAGGTCTAACTCTTTTTTGACAACTTGTACACACCATAAAGTTGTCACTGTCGAGAAACAATGGCAGTTCATCCAGAGTTTTTGGATTACTGCAAAGATTCAAAGACAGATACAAATGGTGTGACAGAAGCAGCCATATGGTCTTTTGTAAGACAGCAATGCATTGGCTGCACAAACTGTATTCGGTTTTGTGCAAGTGGAATACAAGTTTCAGCTGTACATATTTCAAGGGCATGGTTTCAAGATGCCCTCAAGAAACTAGATGAGTGTGAGTACAAAAATGTACATACTTAAGCATATTTATTTAGTATTTTTTACTTGAGAATAAAATACATTTTATGAACATAGTCACGACTATGAACAATACAATTGTCATGTGACAACTTGTCAAAATTATCTGACTGACCTACCCCTCCTGTAAATTCATAGTCGATAGGTATAATTACCAGTAATATTTGTAGAGAAAAAAATGTGAATAAAAGTTTACACAATTTTTGTAAATATCATTTCTCTAGCCTCCTGTGTATCCACTATTGCCTTTAATATCCATAAGCATACAATTTCAATTTTCACTAAACAGGTATGGTTTTTCCTATTATAGGTTTTGGTTTAAGGAATAAGAAGTCAAAGAAAGGTGCATTCAAAAGGAATTTCCAATGTCAATTTTAAATCACAATGTAAAAAAATATATGATCTTCTCCACTTAGGGATAATATCAAAAGTTAAAAAGACTTGAACAATAGTTGCTAGTCATCACATTAAGAAAATTAAAACCTAATTGTTGACTCGCAATAAAATCATCCAAGAGTAAATGTATTTTAATACTGAAGTTGACCAATCTCATAACTTTCTTTCTTTTTTTTGTCTTTCAGATCCTCAGCAGCAGGAACTGATGAAGTGACTAGTCAAGCAGACCAAGGTAATATTATATACATTGAAACTCATATCACCATTCTATAATTTGTAACTAGAGGAAAAGTTAACACTTATTTATTTTATAACTGATAACTCACTGTTTGTTTCTGTTTTACTTTAGCATCACCATTAGCAAAAAATATTGAAGGAATGGAAGTAGAATTAAACACAGAAGGATACGGTTATTTATTGCCTGTTCACGCTAATGGTACACCCCAAAGGAGGGGGATATCCCGTGGTGAAGGTGATACTGTGCAAACGATTTTTTAGGGGGTTTGAAATTCACGATTTCAGGGTTTCTTTTTTTTGTAAGGAAATTTATGGCTAGTATTTCTTGGGGGTAGTTTCACTTAACCTGGGAACTTAAAATCTTCTCCATTTTGGAACAGTGTTGAAACTTAATTTAAACACTTGAACAAACAACTTGAATGGTTGCTAGTCATCACATTAAAAAGGCATTGCAGTGGTCAAGGTATTTCCATTTTCATTTCAGAAAATTGTTGGCACAGATAAAAATAGCAAAGACTTGTCATAAACTAGAAACATATTTGCGTTCACTTGGGCTTTATGTTGGAAAGAAACTTTATTTTTTGTTCCTGCATTTGCATTTGTTCCTGCAAGTTTTTTATGGAATATGTTTATCCTGTAACTGTTTTCTCTCTTGGTATGCCAGAGATGCAGGTTTCTCACATATGTGTACTGAGCTGAAAACAGCATGTGTTATGTAGTTTCAAGACCCTTTTTCTGGGGTGGGGTGGGGGTAGGTAGTACCATATATTATCGGCTATTATTGCAATACATATTTCTAGACACTCTTTCCATTTTTTTTGGAGTTTTTACTTGATTAAATTTTGTTTTGCGGGTTTAAGGGTTGTAGCGGGGTGAGTCACTTGCCAAACAATTGTTGATTTGTTGATTTGTTGAGCAGCTTCGTGAGAGATGGTGCGATCTGTTCAGTGGTTTCTTTTAATAGATGGGAAGGGATTCCATCAGGACCCATTGCCTTATTTACATCCAGCTGCCTTAAATAGGCCAAAACCTCTGTGACTGAGATCTGTAAGTCAACAAATAGGGGCCCATCTAAAGGCGATGGCCGTGCTGGATTCCCCCGGACCTCTGAAGGAACAGAGAATACAGACGCGAAGTACGAGTTGAACAAATCTACAATCCGTCTAGGCATTGACACTTGACTACCCGGTCCATTCAGGTCACAAGATGACATAAACTCTGGAAAGTTGCGTGATTTGTTGGTGAGTCTGAATATAGACCAAAAGCGTTTAGGTCTGCGTGCTAGGTCAGAGTCCAGAGATCCAAAGTAATGCTCTTGGCTTTCTTGGATCAGGGCCTTCGCTTTTTTTCGCAGCTCTTTGTATTTTTGATGCTGTTGCTCGTTTACCGTTGATTTTCTTAGCTTCAGCCGGGCAGTCTCTTTTTTCCGTAAAATGTGGATCATTTCCCCAGTGATCTTAAGGAACACAATCAAAAGTCTTAAGGAACACAATCAAACACCCCTTGCTTTTAAGAGATCCTTACTAAAATATTATACAAATGCTGTAGATATTTTTGATCAAGAAGATATAAGGACGTGGCGGACAATTTGCCCAAAGTGCAATACCGCTAAGACCTTAACGCGCCCACCGCATTGCTGCTTTTAAGCTCCCTATACTAAATTTAGATTTATATATATTGTATAATTTTGTCTCTTAATTATATCTAAGGGGGCCGCTGTAATTGGCTAAGCTGTAGCGGCTCCCCTGGCCATTTTGTTTTGTTTTGCTGTCTGTTTTTTTTTTTTGCTTCCTCTTCTTTTTCTTTTTCTTTATGTGTAATAGTAGGCCGAAGCTTAATAAATAAATAAACAGGCTTTCTTCTTATGTTTTCTTTTTCTTGGTTAGCAAAAGATCCCAGGCTGAGATGGCTTTCAATTATAACCAGCTTCAAGTGCTAGGGTGATCACACTTAACCCATGCAAGAAAACCAATAGTTTATTTTGTTGTCACCAAAAGAAAAGAAAACGTCACTACCAAAGCTTATTACCAGATGAACTAATAATTTTATGGGGTTGTTAGAGTGGTTCTCATGAACTCCTGAAATATGCATATTTTGTACGATTATTTTCCAATTTGTTTGTTATGTGATTCATCAGTAGTACCCAGGCTTATTGAGATTATTCTAATCAAAAGCAGTATTTTCATTTGCTCTTGAATGAAAAATGACTATTTAGTTTGTTACAGTTGATAATGAACAAAAATGTTTTTGTTCTGTATATAAGCAGTGAGGAAAAAGACAAATTGTTTTAATATTTCTTCATGACTATTAATTACAATGATAATTACAATGATATTTCAAGGGCATAATAGTATAGAAATCAGGGCTGTCATTAAGTTTTGAAGCAGCCGTTGCATGTAAGTTATCACCCGTAGCAGTCAAATACGTGGCCCACGGCCACGTTCTGAAGGCCCGAAAGGGCCTGAGCATCTAGGGGGGTCTGGGGGCATGCCCCCACCCCCCTCCCCAGCAATTTTTTGAGCACGAAACCCCTGGAAATGCATTTTCCTGCTTTCTAGGGCATGAAAATCGCAATTTTTCTAATCAAAAATGCTGATAAAACAGTGATAATATGTTATAGTACATCATCAGCAAATAGTGAAATAACATCTTTGTTGCATCAACCTATGCAGGTGGTCCTTATTTTAGTACTGTTTGTTTTTCACAGTGCATAATTTCAAATTCATGCACCTTAATTTACAGAGATCAAATGAATAAAGTTATAAAATATCTCCAACAGACCTGAGTGTTCCTTGTTTAAAAAAAAAAAAATGACAGTCCATAATCAGCAATATGGTTTTATGTTTGCTAACAGTTATGATAATTTGTTATTATGGTCAAATGCATAAAACAGGAGTGAAACCGGAAATAAAAATTATAATAACATCTCTACATTACTGAGCTATCTTACCGTTAGAGGAGCTCAAATAAGCTGGATCAGACATTGAACGTCTCTTTCCGTTACAGTGGTAATAAGAATAAAATGCTTTACCATTTCTAGACTCGGGAAATTTTTCTTCCACTCTTTGTAGCATAATACTCAGTTCTACAGGCTGCCCGCATGTGGCTGAAGTCCTTGCAGTACTTGAAGCTGTGATCGCTGGTATTTGTCGACCACTTCGACTGGCTGTTTTGTGAGCTTCCTCATTTCCATCGGTCCGTTGGGATTTAGAAAAAAATCTGTCGATCCCAGGCTGTTTTGACGTGGGTTCTTTTCTCTTATTCATATTAAAACATAACTTTCTCTACACACGAGCGGGACCAAACACGATCGATCAGCCTGGACAACACTCTACATCGGTCCGCGGAATTTCTCAAAAGGCAGGAGCAGCGCATTGCAAGATAAGTTTTGCTGCTTAAAATGGCGTCTAAAAGTAATTCACGACGATTAAGCAAACTGAAAGTTCATCTCCAGGGTAAAATATAAATAGTAGAACCAAGGAGACAAGACACCAAGAAACAGTTATGTTTATTTCAATAGGGAAATGTTTAAAAATAAATTTGGTAAGTGTAGCATGTTCGTACCATCCATCGACATCTTCACCCGTAACATCAAGTGAACTCAGTCGTAACAGGTGTTACGGGTTGCGGCCCTTAATGACAGCCCTGGAAATTGTCATCCAACAAGAACAATAACACAATTTATTTGTAAGGAATCATTAGTATGTGAAAGTTCAAATTATCTTTGTGAATCATATTCATATCTTATACAAACTGACAATTGTAACAGAAACTTAACATGAAAGCTTAGTAGTCAAAGTACATAATTCATTACTTAGGTAATTTGTGACAAACTAACAATTTAATACCTGTTATATAAAAACTGACAACTGTAACAGAAACTTAACATGAAAGATGAGTAGTCAAGGTACATGATTCATCACTTAGACTAATGTGCTACAAACTAACAATTTAATACTTGTTATATAAAAACTGACGACGGTAGCAAACTTAATTTGGTTTTATCAACTGGGTTGATAATGTGAATTGGCCACCGTAAAGAGGTTAGAAAGCTGACGTTTTAAGTGTTAGCCCTTCGTCAGAGCAAATAGAGGAATTGTGGGTTGTGTGTGGTTTATATACAGAAAGATGGAGCTACCCTATTGGTTGGTGCATGGTAACTTGAAAAACAACAGAATACATTTTAGTTGAATGAAAAGCGTTCATAGATACCGTGACGATTAAGAGTGCCAATTTGAAAAATAAATTTTTGTTCTACAGTTTTGCGGCTTTCTGTTCTTCCTTGATGTAGGGAAAGGCTGCAGACTACCATATGTTGCTTAGAATGATCGGGGAGATTAAAGTGTCTCGCAACTGGTTTAGATGCATTTTTGTCGTCTTTCTCTATGTCACGAAGGTGTGCTCAGAATCGGTCGCCTAGTCGTCTCCCTGTTTTGCCGATGTATAACTTTTGGCAAAAAGTGCAAGTTATGCAGTAGATGACATTGGCTGAGGTACAGGTGAAATAATCAGTGATCTCGATGGATCGCTCAAAGTTTCGAATGAAAGGACATGTTTCGCATCGTGTGCATGGGCATTTAAAAGTTCCGGTTTGATCACTTGTTTGGAATGCACTTCTGACTAAAAAGTTTCCTGTTTTTGTAATGTTTGAATGAAATTAATGGAGGTTGCGAAAAGATTCTACCAGTATCAGGATCATTTTGAGGTAATTTAAAGGTTTTTAGAATGTTGGATTTTACTGCATGGTTGTGAGGGCGAAATGCGAGGGTGAATGGAATTCTATCATTATTTTCCTTCTGTGACATTTCTAGTGCTGACTGTCAATCAAGATGTTGGGCACGATGATGGCCCACTTGAACAACAGAAGCAGGATAGCCACGTTTGTCGAAGAAGTCGCACATTTCCTCTGATTTTAAGGAAAAATCAGTCATCTCTACAAAGACGACGAAGTCTAAGAAACTGAGCATAAGGAATGGAATTCTTGACATATGATGGATGTGAAGATGAATACAAATAAGTACAAGAATCTGTGCTTTTGTAGTGCACACTGGTGCTAAACCGCAGCCTTCGATAGAAACTTTGATATCCAGAAAAGCTAAAGAAGTATCGAAAATTTCCCAGGTATATTTAAGAGCAGGATGAAACAAATTGACAGCAGTTATAAATTGATTGGGGGTCCTCTCTGGTACAAGAGGTAGCGCTGATGCAGTTGTCAATGTAGTGATGGTAGAGTACAGGTTTGGGACTGTTGTACTGATTAAAAAGTTGGTGTTCAATGTAGCACATGAAAAGATTGGCGTAGCTGGGTACCATTTTGGTACCCATAGCCACGCCATTTATTTGTTTATAATTGTCTGTGAATGAAAAACTGTTGAGTGTTAACACTAGGTCAGCCAGGCTGAGCAGTGTTTCTGAGCTTGGTTCCTTAACACTGCGTAAATCGAAAAAATGTTTGAGGGCTAGAAAACCTTTACCATTTGGGATGATGGTGTAAAGAGACATAATATCCATGGTGAAAATTAGTTTGTCTTCGCCCAGGAAATTGAAATTGTGAGAAATTTGAAGCATGTGTTGACTGTCTTTAACATATGACGGTAAAGATTTGACGATAGGTGCCATAATTTTGTCTAAATAGCTGGAAATGAGTTCAGTAGGGCAACTACAGACAGAGATGATAGGTCGACCTGGGTTGTTAAGTTTGTGAATTTTAGGTAAAAAGTAAATATATGAAGTTATTTACTTCAGCCTAGATGATTAGGCCATAACTGACACATTATCAACCCAGTTGAAAAAGCCAAATTATCTTGTTATATTCCCCACTGACGCAGCACCACAGTTTCTTTAGAAACTTACCTCCTCTGTAGCAAACTTAACATGAAAGAGGAGTAGTCAAAGTGCATAATTCATCACTTAGACTAACATGCGACAAACCAACAATTTAATACTCGATATACAAAAACTGACCACTGTAACAGAAACTTAACTTGAAAGATGAGTAGTCAAAGTACATGCGATTTGTTCCGTCTTGTTTAACACTTGCATAAACCGTTCCACCTGGCCGTTGGCTCGGGGGTGTTCTGGTGTCACACGATGATCAAAACCCTCTTCTTTTGCAAAGGTTGCAAACTCTTTCAAATTAAATGGCGGACCATTATCAGACTGCACTCGTTTGGGTACACTGTGATGAGCAAACATTTTCTTCAACTTCTCTTTAGTCGGCTTCACTGCTGTTGAGGACACCACCTCTACTTCTGGGTATCGGGTTCTTTGATCAATTGTCAATTGTCTGCGATCTTTGGTAGTAACTTGACAGTCAAAACAATGACCTATCATTTGGTCAATCATCGCATTCATGCCGGGGAACCAATACTTAGCCCTAAGCATCTGTTTCATCTTGGTGGTTCCCAGATGTCCCAGCTTGTGGGCTGATCTGATGACTTTCTGCTGTAACACCATTGGTAAAACAATTCTTTCCATTCTGAATATCAGACCTTGTGCTTCATAAATTTCGTCCTTAATCGGGTAGAATGGTGCCAGGTCAGCATCCTTCTTGTTGGTCTCCCAATTACCTTTCCTGATAGTTTGGCTCAGTTTTTGCAAAGCTCTATCACGTGTTTCTTCTCCAACTCTGTCTAGCACCACTGCATGCTCCTTTTCAATGCTTGCCTTCAAAATCTTCTCAGTGTCATTGTTTCCAACAACTGGTAATGGGTGCCTTGACAAGAAATCTAGAGGGTCAGCCTCATCTTTACCAGGCTCGTATTTCATTTCAAAGTCCACATCCTGCATGTCCATCACCCATTTCTCGATCCGGGGGGAAGCTTTGCCGTTGGCTTATTAAACAATAGCAGGAGTGGTTTGTGTGCAGTAATAATCGTAAACCTGGGTGCACCAAGAAGGTAGATAGAAAATCGATCCTTGGCCCATTTAACACATAAAGCATCCTTCTCTGTCTGGCTATACCTCTTTTCCACATCAGTCAGAGTATGACTTATGAAATGCACTGGTTGCCAGCCCCTGGCAGATTGCTGAAAAAGGCCAGCTGATAAACCTTCATTGTAACTAGCTTCGACTCTCACCATGATTGGTAGCTTGGGGTTGAAGAATGCCATTGTATCCTTGCTGGAGATGTTGGCTTTCAATTCTTCAAATGCATCATCTTCCTCTCTTCCCCAGTGAAACATAGCCTCCTTGTGAGTAAGCTCTCTCAGTGGTTTCATGAGCGAAGCATACCGAGGTATAAATTTGGATAGATAACCAGTCATACCAAGGAAACTTCTTACCTCTGCCTTCGATTGAGGGGGTTTGCACTCATGGATGGCCCATACCTTCTCTGGTGTAGGTCTTAAATCACCCTGGCCAAATTGGTAACCATAGAAGGTGATTTGTTTCTGGCCAAATTCACACTTAGGCTCGTTGAAGGTGATTCCATAATCTTCAGCTTTCTGAAATACTGACTCCAGTGTTTCATTGTGTTCCTTCCAATTGCTCGCTCCAATCAAGATGTCATCCCTCTGGTTAAGACATTGGGGAATGTCGCCAAAAATTCTGTACATTGCCTCATCAAATAGATCTTGTGATGCCTTTGCACCAAATACAAGCCTTTTAGGTCTAAAATTACCCCAGGGGGTGCTGAAGGTAGCGACTGATCTTGATTCTGGGTGTAGTACTAGCTGGTGGTATCCCCGTCGGAGATCCAATTTTGTCCAGATAGTGCAATCATGGAACTTGTGAATGAAATCTTCCACTATTGGTGCTTGTGAGATCCGGCTCCTTTCCATGTACTGGTTCGGAACTCGTAGGTCAACACTCGCTCTGATCATGTGTGGCTCCAGCTGGTCCAATCGCGAACCTGCAAACCTCGGTTTTGGTTGCACCACCAAAGGGGAGCACCAGGTAACTGGTTCATTGTCAGGTACTTTCTCAAAGATATCTTCTTGAATGCCTAAGTCCAACCACTTTTTCAGCGGTTCTTGAAGATAGTATGGTACCTGCCTAGGTTTCTGTGCTACCGGCACTGCTCCGGGTTTCATATGGAATCGGCTTAGGATCTCGCCACCATTCTTGTCCTCTATCTTGCCAATACCTTGAAATAAGTGGCTATACTTGGTGATTAAATCTTTCATATCCTGTTCACCTTCTGCCTGTTTAAAAGTGTTAGCATTGTCTCTCCACAGATATGGCCAGATCATTGGGCTCAGCGAAGCTGCCATCTGGTTGAATCTTCAACATTCCTAATGTTATTAGTGTTTCCTTGCTAATCAGTGGAGGTGATTGGATCTTTCCTGACACTACAACAAATTTGGTCGGTTTCCCACACGTCTCATTACGAATCAGTTTGAAATTCTCCTTTGACCTCAAGTTTGTGCTGGAGAGTACACAACTTGACATTACTGTTTGCAAGGATTGGCTTGTCATGTGTTCTGTGGCTGAATGCCTTAAACTGGTGTTCATCCATAATATTAACATCCGCCCCACTGTCAGCTTCCATCAAGACATCCACGTCATTTAATCTCACCATAACAGTTCGATAATCATCACCATTTTTGCCAATCACTCTTATCTTCTTGGCCTGCTTTAAGTGTTGCACTGCCTGGCCGAAAAAATCATCATCCGAGCTCGTGGATTCTGCATCTTCAGTTGTCTTCTTAATTCTCCCACTGCTTCTCCTTTTACTTTGCTTCTGTCTTCTGAACTTGTGGCTACGAGTAATCTCAGATTTGCATATAGAGGAGAAATGGTTCAATTTGTGGCATTTATGGCATTTCTTACCATAGGCAGGACAATCTTTCCCTTTCTCACGGACTCCAAACAATCCACAATATTGACATTTGTGCTTTTTCCCAGGCCGCTGTGTTTCATTGGATCCATTGCTTTGTTGTTTGGGGTATTGCAAATCGGAATGCACAGGAGAAACATTCTCACGGGAAACATTCTCACTTCCCATATCTTTCATTTGCCTCGCAATATCCTCCATCTGGCTTGCTTCGGTCAGAAATCGTGTTAGATCCCACATCTTGCTAATGGCTTTCTCAATCATCTTCTTGTCATCAATGGTTTGAATTATGTGCTCCAAAATTCTCTCGTCGAATGTAGCTCCAAACTCACATTCCTTCGCTTTCTCTTGCATCCTTGCCGCGTGTGCACTTGTGGTTTCACCCATGTGTGGCCTCATTTTCAAAAATAAATACCTTGCATGATGCTTATTCTTTGGAGTGAAGTGATCATTCAGCTTAGTATGCAACTTCAGGTACACATCTTCCACCTCTGGATCTGGTAGGCTCTTTTCTAATCGAGCTATCTCTTTCCCGCCATAAATTATTATAGCATCCTTCTTATCGACGGCCCTCGTAATTCTGAAGTATCGGAATTCTCGCTCAATTCCCTCCAGCCATTCTTCCCATGCTTTGCCGATGCTGTTCGCTTCGTCGGGGATGATAAATGGCTGTGTTCGAAGGTTTCTAGTCTCTGTGACGACTTGAATCGCTTGTGCTGCTCCACTTGTTGCTGCTGTTTGTTCTGTCATAATTCTCTCTTGTTTTTCTCCTCGTCGCCAATGTAACACTCCAAAAGCACATGGTTTTTTATTACACACTTCATGTGAGTCACACTAAATATATATCATCTAACCACGACTTCGTGTAAGTCGCACGGGATATAACACTGCTCTTTTCAGGCAACCATCTTGATACTGCACACATTACAAAAGGGGACAAGCTTTCCGTTATCTTTGCTAATAACAAATCTTCCAACTTTCGTGATGCTATCTACCTTCCTCTGAAATCATACAACTTCAACATGGACACCGGCATCTACCTCTATGAGAGAAACTTCCTTTGTGGGCTCTGCGTTGCTGGGCCCTGCCCCCTGTTCGGCCAACTCCTCACCATGCCTTGTCTCCTCAAGTTGAGGTTCTGCGGATGGTCGTCTTTAAGCTCTGCAATGGAAACTTTGTTTGCTTGCTCTGAGCCTTCTCTGGTCTGTGCCTCGTCATATTTTGGCCTCTTAGATAAAGGTTCAAATGGAACATGACTCATCGGGGTGTGTCCACAGTAGTCGCATCATATTGCACTGCTTTCGTACTCTTCACATTCACATTCAATGCAGTGAGCTCTTTTGATACCCCACTTGTCTTTTCCCATAGTATAGAGACCTGTAAACCACATATTTATTACATCTTTTGTCGCTGAGTTTGTGTCCTAAATGAGCGAAACGAAGCTAATGTCTTTCAGGCAAACCTACAGGTTGTTTGAAATAATTCAGACAAAGGCTGAGGGAGACAAGGCAATGGCATGTATTTTTATTCTTTAGCTACAAATTTGTTCGGCATACCTCAAATGATAATTGCACGAGGCACTGAAATACGATTATTAGTAGCTTTAATTTATTTAAGTGTCAGTTCTGGCACTTCACGGGGCTCCCTTTATTCAACAGATGACACTTTCAATATAATATGCGGTTTAAAATTCTGGTTGTGTTGAGTGTCACAGTCTATGAATGATTTTGGAGTCTTTATCTGTCCCAAATAGTCCAAATAATGTTTTCAGCACAGTTGAAATTTACTGTGTGGCTAAAGACTACCATGAGTGCACTTTTCAAGTCGAAATTGGAGAGCGATTTGTGGCTATGCAGGAGTACCGCTTGAAGGGGAGGGCATTTAAGAGTGATTTTCTGAGAGTGTCGCGAATCAGAAGACAGTCGCAAAAAAATTAATTTTTCTTTTATTTTGCCAAAACATACCTTTGGGTGAAGTTATTCGTGGAAAAGTAGTTTAAAGTTCCAACAATTTATTTTACGGCAAAAATTTAAGAAAGTTTGAAATTTGCATATAATGGAAAACAAAACTTGGCAAAAGTATTATTTCATTCTTATACTTTGAGATCGTGTAATATGTTTCTTCAAGTTTTGTTTGAAGCGTATATTTTATCATATTTTTATAGCACTCTCGACTGAGCAAGACGATGAAAACGGCCAGGACTGTGTATGCCACTCAGTGTCTCATCTCAAATATAAACAATGTCGACCTTGTTGAATTTTATGGTCGTTTATGTTCGCTGTTTTACTGAAAATATTTTACAGAACAGCTCACAAGGACACTGGGTAGTTAAAATCATTTTTATAGCAGCAGAAGTAACGTAACGGTGAGTCGTTGTTTCCTTTCTTAAACTGTTAACTTCCAAAGAATAACCTTGTGATTTGAGTAAAATTGAACTTGCTTAAATTATTTTACTGATGGAGAACATTTTAATTCCCAGAGCTATAACTTTTTGGGTGAAAAAAAACAATAACCAAGGCGTCCTAAAATGTAGATATTTTGACCAAATGATATATACCAGAGGGCATCTATACTAGTCAAAGTTGGCCTTTACTTGTTCCTTGCCAAGAGACATGAATGGCGGCTGTACAAATACCCTTCGTTAAAAATCTACGAACAAAACTTCAAGAAACTCATTACACGATTTTAAAGTATGGGTGACATAATATTTTTGCAGAGTTTTGTTTTCATAGGATTGTTTTTACGCCCCTGCTGTTTTCGTAAAGAAGCGCGAAATTGTGAACACTTTAAGCCACAAAAACCGCCATTATATGAAGAAGCTAGTCATAAAAGGGGATAAGTGACGATTTTGGTTGCTTTTCTTTTTTCTTGCTCCAAATTAGCTGAATTTTTGCATGTGGTCTTCAATGTAATAGAAAAATGTGGTTCTGTATTTTTGTCGCTGGTTTTTGCTTTGTTTTCGAGTTAAAACGTAGGCAAAAAACTTGGCTTTTCCTAGCCATGTCTTTAGGAGTTTATTTGTTGAACAGCAAACAGGCAGACTGTTTATAGTGTATGAAGTCAAAACCAAATCCCACAGCATATAGAGCGGAAATCTGGGAACGGATTGTTTACACCGGTTATTGTGACGTGAACACAACACGTGAATCGATCGAGCGTCAAACGAAATGCCATCAAACAAAAAAGAGATGTGCCGTATTAGAGCTCTGTCAACTAATATCTTAAGCATTGTTTTAAAGTACCTTGTGTGCCTACCTGGTGGTTGAGAGGCATCATAAAGCCTCGATAAACCCGTAAGTCATCAGCACGTTTTAAAGAATCAAAATGTGTTCTGAAACTTCGAAGGCAGCTGATATACCGTAATCGTGTTATCGGCGTTCGAAGTCAGATCGAGCCAGGTAGCAAAGTCCAAGAGCAGTTCTTGCCCAAGAAAAATACCCTCTGGCGAGTTGTGGCCCATTTGCCAAGCATTGCTAGCGTCAAAGTTTGGAAAGCGAGAACTGGTTTTAGACTTATAAAATTTGTCTTGTATCGACCGCCATGTCTTCCCGCGCACGAGGTGTAAAGACCCTTCCCGGCATGCATTGCGATTACGTTCTGCGGACGTTTCTCGAACTGGTAACTAGATTTAAACATAATAATGGCCAGCAAGTGGCGATCGATTGTAACAGATCTGTGATCCAGTTTGCGTTGATTTTATTTCAAATCGGCATGATTTGTAGTGTTTTGAGCTTCTGGGATCGGGGGACATGCAGATGTATGGAGACCCGTACGTTGCGCAGAAGGGTTAATCTGTTAATCTGTCAGCCCTATTTATAGAGCGTTTTCACGTGGAGTCATCAAATTCTTAAATCCAAAACTAAACAGCCGCCAAAGTTGTTGTCCTCATCAGGCATAAGAGGTACCAGCGCATTTTGAACTTGGAAGTTATGGCGGTGCGTGACATAAAGCTACGATCGCGTTTGTCGAAAACTATATTTTATCTCGTGATTTTTTAGCCATTGAAGACGTTGCCGTATTTGAAAAAGTGTTTATTGAAATGTTTATTTGTTTCATTTTATTTTTATTTACACCTTTTTTTGACCTGAAATCAGCATTTTTGAGCTTATACGTTGCGTGAAATTACCATTTTCAGGAGCCCATCATGGGCTCCTACCATTTTGCTGTTTTCTAAGTGAAACCAACATCCTTGCCGTCACGCGTTAACGCGAAATCAACATTTTAACCTATTTAGACCTGAAATCAACATCATTGAGCTTATGCGCTGCGTGAAATTGACATTTTGCTGGTCTCTAAGTGAAACCAACATCCTTGCCGTCACGCGTTAACGTGAAATCAACATTTTAACCTATTTAGACCTGAAATCAACATCATTGAGCTTATGCGCTGCGTGAAATTGACATTTTGCTGGTCTCTAAGTGAAACCAACATCCTTGCCGTCACGCGTTAACGTGAAATCAACATTTTAACCTATTTAGACCTGAAATCAACATCTTTGAGCTTATGCGCTAAGTAAAATTGACATTTTGCTGGTTTCTAAGTGAAACCAACATCCTTGCCGTCACGCGTTAACGTGAAATCAACATTTAAACCTTTTTTGACCTGAAATCAACATTTTTGAGCTTGTACGTTGCGTGGAATTGACATTTTGCTGGTTTCTAAGAGAAATCAACCTCCTTGCCGTCACGCGTTAACGTGAAATCAACATTTCAACCTTTTTTGACCTGAAATCAACATTTTTGAGCTTATACGTTGCGTGGAATTGACATTTTGCTGGTTTCTAAGAGAAATCAACCTCCTTGCCGTCACGCGTTAACGTGAAATCAACATTTCAACCTACTTAGACCTGAAATCAACATCATTGAGCTTATGCGCTGCGTAAAATTGACATTTTGCTGGTTTCTAAGTGAAACCAACATCCTTGCCGTCACGCGTTAACGTGAAATCAACATTTAAACCTTTTTTGACCTAAAATCAACATTTTTGAGCTTATACATTTTGCTGCTTTCTAAGTGAGATCAAAGTCCCTGCGGTCGCGGCGGGCCGATCCTTTGTTATGATAAACCGAGGCGAGACTTCGACTTATAACAAAGGCTTGGCTTGGTTATTATAACAAAGGATCGGCTCTGTTTATCATAACAAAGGCCCGGCTTCATTTATTTGCAGCCTCGGCGGGAAAAGGGCGTTAGGTATTTTAATCAAAAGTGAACTTTGTCGAAAACGCTCCAAATTTCGCATAGAGTTTTGTTTAGGTATGTTTAGCAATGTCCCGTAGTTTTTGCACTAAACCTTGCTTCGTTTTCAGGATATTGCGTATGCAAAAAAACACTCGGTTTTCCTAGCGGCGTCTTTATAAAGCGAAGCAAAAACCAGCAGCAAAAATACAGGAACACGTTTTTCTATTACATTGAAGACCACATGCAAAAATTCAGCTAATTTGGAGCAAGAAAAAAGAAAAGCAACCAAAATCGTCACTTATCCCCTTTTATGACTAGCTTCTTCATATGCAAATTTCGAACTTTCTTAAATTTTGGCCCTAAAATGAATCGTTGGAAGTTTAAACTACTTTTCCATAAATAAGTTCACCCAAAGGTATGTTTTGGCAAAATAAAAGAAAAATCAATTTTTCGTGACCGTCTTCTGATTCTCGACACTCAGAAAATCACTCTTAAGATTTCGAATTATCGTGGACAACTAGGTCATCTGGAGCGTGAGCTTGTCCACCCGTTGTGGTCATTCGAAAGACTTCAGTGGTAAGTACCTCGATCAAGAAATGTCCAGGAAAATATCCTGTTTATACATAGTTCGCTTCAGTGACATAAAGAACTACAATATAATTAATGTGAAACACTTACCTTACGGCGCTGTAACTGGAAGCCCATGCAGTGACCCAAAAGGAAGATGGTGCATAGGAGGAGGCATAAAGATCCCACTTACAGTCAGGATTAATACGGAAAAGGCAAAGGCCAAAGCTTTAGTTTGGATCGTTCGTGACTGTGGTTTCTCCTGTGACATAATTCCCCCGACCACCGCTGAATAGTACAACTCAAGACAGCAACCCTGGACAGCAGTTTGACTAGATGACATTTTAAGTTTATTTTGTGTGTTATTGGATATTGAAAATGTGGCAGCCGGGTGTGACAACAAGAAAAGAATATAAAAATTCGCATCAAGTATGTGTAGGTCTGTTTATTACAGAGTTTATTATTTAACCACAAAGCCATATTTAATGGAGTGGCGTGCGAACACATACAGTTTCCAGCTTTTGTTCCACGCTGCCGGAAAGAACTGGCGTAGAACAAAAGCCAGAAAACTGTCAGTGTTCGCAGACTAATGGGGGAGGGGAGAGAAACGTTGCGTGACGATCCAAACAACGACTAACTGCCACGGAAAAACACAATCTTTATATAAATGAACTTTAACAGATCATTTGTTTTCCGCTTAACTGGGTGTTTATGCACTGCTATTTTAGCTGATACAATTTAGGCACCCTATCTAAGGATCACACCGGGACACTACGCCAACATGGGTGAAAACGATACCCTATTTAAGGATCGAGAACCTCAAAAAACCATACCCTACCCCGCAGCACATACCTATATAGCCCATATAAGGGAGTACCCCCACCCGGGCCCTCTCCCCGAACTATGTTGAATACAAGGGGAAATTCTACCACATTACCAATTTCTTATTGTTGCAATGAGATAAAGTGTACAACCCCTCCACTTCAAGAATGGCCAAGTGGATGGCATTTAATGATTTTTATGAGAGAATTGAAGCAATTGTTAATCCAAAAAAGACTACAAATGGACTTTATTCAAATGACATTTCAGCTTTCTTGGTACCAGGGATTGGTGCAAAGTGCAGCCAGGTCTTACGCTTGCTGCATAAGACATCTGTGAAGTCTGCAGTGCCAGTATTCGAATGGAAGAAAGACAACAATGTAAGAGACAAAGTTTTGGTGTGTTTCAAAGTTCTCTCACACAACAAAAAGGGCAATGGAAAGTGGCTATTAGTGGAAACTACTGAAGTAATGTGGAGCAAGTGCTATACACACTTACCAACATTTAATGGTCCTCTGGAAAGAAGGAATTGTCCTTTAGAAGTAAATACAGAAGCTCTCAAAGTGTTGTTATCCCAGCTAGAAAAGCTGCAGAAGAACAACTTTGAAAGGAAGAGACACTAAAAAAGCAAGAGGCTGAAAGGAAAAAAATGGGGCTGCCGGAAGATAATGACTTTTTGTCTATTGAAAGAAGTCCTTGATGACTTGAACATAACCTATAGATGAAGCGAAAAAAAAGCTAGTGTGATAGAAAAAGTTTGTAGTGCGCGAGCAACTTTACGTGATGCATCACATGACCACAACTTCAGAGGTCATGCCTTTTCCTCTTTTAAGTTCTGGAATACTGGAACTCTGTTTGAACACTGCTCTACTTTTAGGAAAAACCTGTTATGTCTTTATCATTACGATGACCACGCTGGGCACACGTGCCATCAAAACTACCGGGTTCGCTGTGTGCAACATTGCAAAGCCGTGAAGTTGGGAGACTGGGCTCAAATAATATTTTCTGTGCGTTGTCGAGATCGGCCGTTTTATACAAAGCCTAACGACGATATAGTTTGATTGATCGTTGATTTGGCACTAATTTTACATTCTAGAAGGTGAGAGCTTCACTTTGATACCAAACATGGCTGACCTCGCTACGGTCTTTGCAGGTATGTCCCCACTCAAGATCTTGTTTGTGCTTAAGCGTATCTCTAACTAACAGTTGCTAATATTTGGCTTCATATAACTTTCGTCTGTTCACAGGAAGAGTACAGATTTCTACCAAGAACTGAGGAAAAACAATGGAAGAAGAAACCTATGTTTTTAAATTATCGGTTTACACAACTGAATAAACGTGCGACAGCTACACAGAGTGAGCTATTTGGTCTATTTTGTGCAGCAACCTGTGGGAAGATATCACACTTATTAAACAAGAGGCAAAAAGATATTTAAAGGGCTTTACAAACAACAAACTCGAGGGAACAATTCATTTTCCATTTTGTGTGAAACATCACTCAAAGAGGAAGCCTGTGAACAGATTATGTTGTTTGTAAGTAGCGTGAATCACAATTCAAGTGTCAAAAAAAAATAAAAAATAAAAAATAAAAAATAAAAAAAAATAGAGAAAGGATGCAAGACGTTTGAGAAAAAATGTAAAGCATAGGGAATTGCCAGCTGTTAAACATTATGTTAAGAATCAGGTAGTAGTACAAACATGTTTCAGTTCATTGGCTTCAAGGGTTCTAGAAAGAGAGCTTAACACACTGTAAGAAGACTGTAACACAAAGTAAAAAGAAAATTATTGTATGTTTGATTGCAAATAAATCACAAATTTCAAATTAGTAGACATTACTTGCATAAAGTTTCAGACGATTTTAATTTCAGACAAAAAGTGTCCAAAAATAAGTGATGTAGCCGTTTAGATTAAGTATAGTACAAGATAGACCACTGTGGCTACATTTCTGGCAGCCGGACAGGTTTTTGAAAATACTCCATGTCCGCCAGTGAGACTTTTTTTAGGGTTAGGGTTAAGATCCTTTCAAAGTCTTTTGAAGTTAACCCATGGTAAGCGTGCATCTTAATTTCTGTTTTGTAAATTTTCTGTGTGGTTGCTCACTACTTATCAAAGTTGCCAAATATTTATGTTTAACCTCATTTCCAATATGTCAAAGTAAATGTTTCCACCAAAGGCTTGGTTTCTCGGGTTCCGGCTTGGGTTCCCGGGCTCAGGTTCTGAGTGAGATTCATGTCTTCAAGTATTGGTGGTAGGATACGTTTTCCATAGGTAACCTACATCCATGCATAGGTTTATGGCAAAATTTAACATGTAACATGTTCTTTGGATTTACCATGCAATCTATCTTCCCAGAAAAATAAAGCTTCTTTTCACATGCTTGTACAGTCAGCCATCTCAAGTGAGCGAGCCCAACGCCTGGGGGTACCCCTTTAAGGGCTCCTCGGGGGCACGTGGCCCGATAGGGAACAGGTTTTAGTTCTGGAGTGTTGACTTCCGTTGACTGTACTTTGATGGGGTATCAAAAATCGCCATTCAGAAAGGAAAATCAGAGGTTTGTGTTCTTTACCAAAAATTATCTTGAGGAAGCTACAAGTAGAGCAGTACAAGGGGCCAGAGTCTGGGGCCTGTTTCCTGAAAGTCTGGGCCTGGAAAGCCATCTTTACCTCATGGTATGACGTAAGTCATACTTTGGGATTTAGGGTTTGGTCTCCCCTCCCCAACAATCAGGCAATGACTTTGTTTTTGGTTTTGGTTTTACTTCAGTTGACCATCATTACATAGTAAAGCAGTGAGTAAAGGAGCAACTGTGATGAATTCCACTCCATTTGCACTGGCACTTGATTTTAACCATTCGGGGTGACTGTAGTTAAGAGTGAACAAGGACCAAGAGGGAAAACTTCTGCCAGGTGGACAAGAATCGCAGACAAGGGGATCCCTCCTTCAGTTCTTCGTTTGGTTTCTGTGACATTTGGCAAGACCTTTTCAATCACACGAGCAAATGTACTCGCATCTACTGGCTTCAAATCTGGGCAGTTTTCTTTTGCCTGCCAGCCATTCGCTAAATGTATTTCATCCAAATCTGCATAGGGCAAATAATTTTTTTCTTTTGCTTCACTATAGTTTTTAACTAGTCTATTTTAAGTCAAGAAAAATTTTTCACTGCCTGACTGACATGTACACAATCGTCATTAATAAAATAAGCCTTACTTCCCCTTTTGTACTCACCATTCCATTATTTCAAAATTTGTTTGTTGACTCAATGTTGATTCTTTCACATATGAATTCCTTTGCAGTGACAACAGCTGAAACATTTTTTAAAACATTTGTTATATTTTATGAGCGGCCGCACTGAAATGGGTTATGAAGTGGGTTAACTCAATTGACGTCATGAGATAAACCAACAAAATGGCAATCTTCAGCTCAGTAAAATCTTGGACAATTCCTTTATCACTTTGCAATGATCCTTGCTTTGCTCTTGATCGAGTCTAATCCCAGTATATGTGTCCCGTCGGAGGTGCCACTTGTGTTGGAAATTGCCTGCAAGATTGAACCACCAACACACTAACACGAAATCCTGATTTCTACTTTATTGATCACTGGAAAAGATCTCTCTCAAGCTCAAGATTACAAAAGTCCCTTTTCATTTATTCTCGTGTTCTATTGTCTCTCCTATCACTGTCAATCATTTGGTTTGGGTTTCAATTATAAGGTTCCAAAGTCAAGGCTATCAGATTCCCTTGCATTGTCTGTCACTTAACACTTTCTCATATCACATTGCTTATAATCAAAACAAAACTAAATCACATAAATTACAACAAAAGCAACAAATGACAATACTCTACATAATTTGTGACAATGGAAAAATTACGGTGTGCTATTGTGCTTTTGTTTTACTTCATATTGATTTATTTAGTGTTGACTGAATTGAGACAAACCCAGCCCCAATTGTGACTGACTTTGATGTCAGTTAAACTGTTTCTGCTCCTTACTCACAGGGAAGACTGCATGGCAAACTCTCTAATTTATCAACACCACGGACTGATTTCCAGTGCTGCTGCTATGGCTCAAATCTTACGCAAAGGAGATTCTTTACACAGCTCGCTGTCAAAGTGCACTCAGCAAAAGTTTTTGTTGGTTCCATATCTATATATGCATTGTTCATGTTTCAAATAAAATGGTGAAGGATAACTAGAAAACTTATTACTGTTAATAAGATAATATGCATGTATTGCATGTCCGACCATGTACACACTGCGTACCTATTTTTTCATGTAGTGGTCTTAATTGTTTAATTACTTTTAGGTAGAAATGAGAATAGGTAGAGAAGGTGAATGGCTGCCCCCATTGCTCTACCTCTGTTTTCCAACAAGAGCTTATTTAGACATTTTCAGTCAAATTGATGAGAAAATAATAAAAGAACTTTACTATAAGAGCTTTTAATGCTTTTTGGGAGGACATACTAATGTCCAGCCAATGTAACCGAGAAGCGAGGTGGTACTCAATCAGGCAGGCTGCACGGCTGGACAGGGGGTTGGATGGTTGTTCAAGCTGTGCAAAGTGTTCTGTTGAGGGGGGGGGGGTGGGGTGAGGTAATTGTGATGAGAAAAGTGATCCAAGCTTCCCCTTAGAGGAAAAACATTGCATAGTAATGTAACTAAAGAAGACAATCGTACAGGATTGAGAAAGATATATCTTGATTGTTCTGGTCCAAAACTAAATAAATTTCAGGCCCAGCTTGAATAACCCACTCTCCCCTCGTCAGCCCCTGAAAGTTCAATAGTCGCCCCCTAAGAATGTGGCGCAGCTGTTTACAGCAAAGTTGTTTCTTAGTTGGTTGTTAAGTGTGTGCGAAGTAGGTTTTCAAGGAACAAAAGGTCAGTATTTCTTCTTTGTTTTAATTTGTTTACATGTATAAACACATTGCATGAGAGGGGGAATCCATACTCAGGTGAATAGCTGACTTCGATCGCAAGCCTGTATCTCTTAGTGATTGCACGATTGTGTGACTGAGATAACTTTGACGCATTCTTGAGCAAACCTGAGCAAACCAAGTATAATTTGAGCTAATACATTGAGAAATACCTTGATCATTTCCCTGAGAATTGTTTACTGGAACGTGGAATTAGTCTTGACCACCTAAATCTGAAGTTGATTTGGGCAAAACAAAGCTGAAATGGAGAACAGTTTACAACAACACAGACTTGTTGTTGGCATGCATTGCGTATATTTAGCTCTCAGGGAGTATCAAGGATGCTTCAAGGAAAAATTCTGGTGTTCTATGCTACTTTTATTTTACTCCGCAGCGATTTACTTACCAGTACTGAAATGTGTGATTTGTTATTCCAAACCAACCAAAATGAATTGTCTCTGGCTTACACAGATATTTTTGTATTGCTTCTATATCAGCTACCCTGAATTAATGCAACTAGCCAATGACGTTGAGACAAACCCAGGCCCAGTTGTGTTTGACTTTGATGCCAGTAAAACTATTTGTGCTCCTTACTCACAGTCTCTCTTCTTTTTTGTGAAAACTGAGGAAAACAATGCATGGCAAACTCTTTAAGTAATACATTGCTTAAGAGGGAAAGAGGTGGTGCGCAACGCATGAGCAGTAGTGCCCCGCTTCAAGTGAATTTATTAATTAATTGCCGCTTCTCTGATTGGCTAAAAGCTTTATTTCTCCGATGTTCTAATAAAGACAGTCAATTTTAGCTGAAGTATCTTCCTTTTATGGTATAGAATCTATTGTTCTACAAGTTGGTGAAGTTTCAGAGGTTTGGAATGTGCGGAAGTTAGGTTTTCAGAAGTTACCGAAGTCAGTTCAACTAGACAGCCATCTTTGATGATATCCATGGCTCTCTCTCAAAAAATCTCGCTTGTCAATATTGTAAATAGTGTAGATATTGTATATAGTACAAATAGTGTATATAGTTTTCATTCCATGTTTCATTTCGTCTCCTGGCTTTCGTGCGAATGCTGTTTGTGGGTAAATGTGCGTGTCTGAAATATGGCACATGGCATCACAGAGAGATTTCTTCAGACAGTTTGCGTGTTGTGGCTCCAGATGAAGTTCACTTCTGCGACTACAACTCTTCTAAAAAACAAATAGGAAGAGGAAAATCTGTGCTGGAAAAAAGTGTAGGAAGTTAGAGGTAAGCGAATCATTGTACATTACTGAACGATGAAGATGAAATAGTTTGAAGTAGTTTTTTAGTGTACATTACAGTGTCATCAGCCCCGAGCTTAGCAGTCTGCAATAAATGAAATAGTGAGAAATTAATTTTCTCTTTGTTGTTTCTGTTTAGGAAGAAAGAGCCAGTCTAACTGTTTGCCTCAACGATTCAGCCCTGGAAAATAATTCAACAATTTCAGCGTTGACATTCCACCATTTGAGGACAACATTAACGATCCAAGTTCTTGTTTGGTGCCTTCAGAATCAAAGCAAGTCCAGGTTCCAGATCTACTGCTGAGGCCTTACAAGAATGCTGAAAAAAGAACACAACAAGTACTGAGGGCTAAAACGATTGACCTTCTGGCAGATTCTGCTAATAAATTTGTTCACTTCAAGGGTGAGAACATTCCTCACTTTATCAGTGATTTGGTCCTCAGTGGAAAGTGAAGGGAACATTTGGTGAAATTTGCCAGACAAAGCCTGACACTGACGATTATTCCTGCGTAAACTTGCAGCTGATTATCACAGTTGCAAAGACAGAACTGAAAACAAAGCTATTTGTTTGAATTCTGCTAAACAGATGCAAAGAGTACTGATTGGGGGCAGTTTGAAAGGCAGTAAAATCTCCTTCAGTGGCATTACCTCAGACATCTTCAAGTCCTGTGTTGAGGCAGCACAAGATCTAGGCAGGATTCAAAGCTATCCTGATGAGAAAAGATGGCTTCTGTCAACTGTTGCCAAGGACTTTTCCTATTCCACTTTGCAGTGATATTTCCAGTGTTCCTCAAAAACCATAACAGCAACAAAGGTACATTGCATACTTTTTGGTCGTGGAAGTGTTTCATCAGACAAGTACAAGTTCACCTGCGAATGTGTCAGTGCGCAAGTACTTGGAGAATTAAGCGGATTTCTCTATCGAGATGATGTTTCACGGGCATCATCATACTGTAGTGTTATGGTTGAAGGTGAGGAGACAGCAGTCAGGTACTGGCAAGATATGATCAAGGGACTTGTGGATCAGTACCTGCTGGAATTCTCCAATGGAGTCAAAAGAACATATATTTACATCCACTTGCCCACCAATTTCCATATGGACATGATGCTGGCAGGTTTGTGTGACCTTTGCGACGACTTTGGCCACAGTAATTTTGATGAACTGTGTCCACTTATTGAAGAGATATCTTCAATGTGTCCGGATCTGAACGTATCATCCATGATAAAAGATGTGCGTGCTTATCAGACATTTTTGAAAACCAAGTTTTCGAAATTGGCACAAAAACAGTCACCGCCTTGAACTGTGCATGTTATATGCATTTAATGCCTGCACAGAAGACCACAGAGCAATGTGTGCAGATGTTCCACCCTTCTGTGCTATGTACAGCTCTCTATTAAAAGAGATTGAAATGCTTCCAGATGTTAGCAAAACAGAGCTGAAGCCAAGGTTAACAGAACTGTATGGAATACATCAAGACTATTTGTCACATTTGCTACCAACAAAACATCAGGGTGACTACTAAAAGTTTGTTGTGAAGAATTGAGGCCTGGAGAGTGTGTCATGATAATTGCCTACAAAATGAAACTTGAACTAGGAAAGCGAAGCAAAGAAATCCAGAGGGACTGGTATGGGAAGAGAGGTATTTTTATTTGCGTGGATGTTACATGATTGCCAAAGTCTCGGACAATGAGAAGAGCAGTGAAGTTTTTGACGTGTGGTCAGAAGACACCAAACAGGATGCCTTTTTTTTCTGCTAGTATACATTTAGTTGAAGCAAAGGCACTACATGGAGAGGGGGAAAAGGGGTGATCATTTGCCAAGGGGGGTTAATTCCCTGGGTGTTATCATGATTGAGTTCACACACTTCCAAAATGCAAGTTATTGTTGTACCTATTTATAATAGTATGAAACTTTTCTAGAGGTCACTTGTTCAAGATAATATGAATATTACTATGCTGTCATCTTCATGTTTCTCTTACATGTGCTCTTCTATCTACAGACAATGGCCCTCATTATCACAACACTGCTGTTTTGGCCTACCTTTGTGAGGTGAATGATGTATTTGACCTAAATCTTTTAGAATACAACAGCGATGGTGATAGTGAAGCTGACAAGCCCTTGTCAATGCTTTGGAAGGTATAGAAGTAGCTAAGATTCTTACAGTTAAATTATTATAAATAGCAGCACAGTAGTTCTAGCAAACTTTGCGTGACCTTCTCTGTCAGCTCTTTTCCAGTTTCAGGAGCGTTTAGGCATAGTCTGCCCTATATAATCAAATGCCTTCTTAATTTGGCAGGCTAACCATATAGAAAGGATAGAGGAATCAAGTGAATCAAGTAAATTGAGTGAATTCACCACAGGTATTAAAGTACTGCTCACAATTACTTCAGAAGAGTATTATCTACATTACCTATAAAGTGCAAAGTAAAAGAAACAGTAGTTCAACCGAGTTAGATCAGCCACCTTGTGCAAACCAGCACAGTAGTTATGAATTGTAAAAAGACTGAAAATCTCACATTTCTTAATTTTTTATTATTTTCAGTACTTTACCTTATAATTGTATGTAAATAACCAGTATATTATAGAAAAAGGAATTGAACTGAATTGAATTGAATTATAACTATATAGTGCAAGTGTTCCCTTCTAGATTCTTGAGCAACAAAATTTCACCATCTCATTTCATGAGGACAGCTTCAGTACAATAAATTATAAGCTATTAGTGAACAAATGATTTTAACTGGCCTCTATATGTTTTGTATTTCAAAGGGTTTTACCTCTGAGTCAGAATGTGAGTTGTTAACAAAGGCCGAAATGATTAGAATGGAAGCGAGAGATTTAAAAAACAAGGTAAATTACTTCAACCTGTGATAATCTCAAAAGACACATACATCGGCATGAACAACCTAAACTTCAAATGTCAGTTTTATGGTCGTCAGAATTTTTGAGACGGTATCAAAACTAGAAATCGGCAGAAAAAATTAACTCATTTTTTGTTTTGTTCTGTAGGATTATGACCTGAAGAAACTAACATTGAACAAGTGGGTTGCCATTGCCTACAAAGAAGGTCTCTACATTGGAAAAGTAGAAAAAATTCTGGCTAATAAGGTTCAGATCAACTTTCTGTCAGAGAATGAACAAGGTGCTCTCATCTGGCCATGAGTCCCTGATAAACAAGACATTAAGGCCATTTTCATCTTCCACTGCAATGTCGAAGTCACGCAAGCTGATGAAGGCGCTATAACATTCAACGTCAAAAATATTAAGTTAATCAAAGACAGGTTTCAAGCTTTTTCATTCAAGTATTTCTAAAAGAAAACAGTTTCCATCGAACAAGTCAATTTTAAGTATACATCTTGACAACAATGCAGTTGAAAGCAAAACCTGCAACATGTCATTGTTGTTGACCTTGGGTCAAATTCCTACCTGATGGGCTCGGGGCTCACCTCTGATTCATTTATCGCTGTCAGGTCATAAATAGAACAACCAAGGGTCATGCACAACTGACATTGTGCCCATATGCTTCACGTACAATTTTTCAGTACCACTCACAAGTTTAAATTTAAAGTATTTAATTTACAGCTTCAAATCAAGAGTGTGAAATAAAGTTATTTTATCACATTTCAGTTGACTTTTAAATAAAATACTCTTTAAGACACGCCGTACACCCGACCCTAAACTGCCTTTTCTCGCACCCACCCTACCACCCATAGGACTGTTTTCGGTATGAACAATTAGGCTTTGCATTCACTTTGTGTGTTCAGCATGCAAACTCATGCAGGTCTATGACTGGTCGCCTATCAATTGTCAACAAATGTAAGTATAAAAATACTATATAATAATGTGCGAAGAGGTAGAGAACTTAACACCGAGTGGAGACATTGAAAGGCGAAAATCGATATTGAGGAGACTTCATCTTTCTTTGAGTTTCACACGAAACAACAGAGGTGAGTTTAATAAAAAGTTCAATTGACATGCATTTCTCCTAATCAATGAATTCAGAACAGAACAGACAAGACAGATTTAAAAAAGACTTTTTCAATAGCAAAAGCATTTCCATGTCTATTTGAGGGAAAAAGCACAGACATTGCGACAGACGATCGTGCGCGCATTTGGTGCAAAACGGAATAAGTTTAAAATGATTTTAGCTTAAGGAAAGTTCCAGACTCTAGTTAACAACCATCGGGATCATACCTTCACTTAAGAGCCGCTAAAACCTAATGTTTTGACTATTTACAGTTAAGCACATTTAAAAACAACTTTTTCAATAGTAAAAGCATGTCTCTTTCTTCGAGGGCAAGCACGGACTTTGTGGCAAACGATCATATTTTGGCACAAAATGGAATAAGTTGAAAAGATTTAACAAAAAGTTCCAGACCCAAGTTAACAACTGAAGAAGCTAGTCATAAAAGGGGATAAGTGACGATTTTGGTTGCTTTTCTTTTTTCTTGCTCCAAATTAGCTGAATTTTTGCATGTGGTCTTCAATGTAATAGAAAAATGTGGTTCTGTATTTTTGTCGCTGGTTTTTGCTTTGTTTTCGAGTTAAAACGTAGGCAAAAAACTTGGCTTTTCCTAGCCATGTCTTTAGGAGTTTATTTGTTGAACAGCAAACAGGCAGACTGTTTATAGTGTATGAAGTCAAAACCAAATCCCACAGCATATAGAGCGGAAATCTGGGAACGGATTGTTTACACCGGTTATTGTGACGTGAACACAACACGTGAATCGATCGAGCGTCAAACGAAATGCCATCAAACAAAAAAGAGATGTGCCGTATTAGAGCTCTGTCAACTAATATCTTAAGCATTGTTTTAAAGTACCTTGTGTGCCTACCTGGTGGTTGAGAGGCATCATAAAGCCTCGATAAACCCGTAAGTCATCAGCACGTTTTAAAGAATCAAAATGTGTTCTGAAACTTCGAAGGCAGCTGATATACCGTAATCGTGTTATCGGCGTTCGAAGTCAGATCGAGCCAGGTAGCAAAGTCCAAGAGCAGTTCTTGTCCAAGAAAAATACCCTCTGGCGAGTTGTGGCCCATTTGCCAAGCGTTGCTAGCGTCAAAGTTTGGAAAGCGAGAACTGGTTTTAGACTTATAAAATTTGTCTTGTATCGACCGCCATGTCTTCCCGCGCACAAGGTGTAAAGACCCTTCCCGGCATGCATTGCGATTACGTTCTGCGGACGTTTCTCGAACTGGTAACTAGATTTAAACATAATAATGGCCAGCAAGTGGCGATCGATTGTAACAGATCTGTGATCCAGTTTGCGTTGATTTTATTTCAAATCGGCATGATTTGTAGTGTTTTGAGCTTCTGGGATCAGGGGACATGCAGATGTATGGAGACCCGTACGTTGTGCAGAAGGGTTAATCTGTTAATCTGTCAGCCCTATTTATAGAGCGTTTTCACGTGGAGTCATCAAATTCTTAAATCCAAAACTAAACAGCCGCCAAAGTTGTTGTCCTCATCAGGCATAAGAGGTACCAGCGCATTTTGAACTTGGAAGTTATGGCGGTGCGTGACATAAAGCTACGATCGCGTTTGTCGAAAACTATATTTTATCTCGTGATTTTTTAGCCATTGAAGACGTTGCCGTATTTGAAAAAGTGTTTATTGAAATGTTTATTTGTTTCATTTTATTTTTATTTACACCTTTTTTTGACCTGAAATCAGCATTTTTGAGCTTATACGTTACGTGAAATTACCATTTTCAGGAGCCCATCATGGGCTCCTACCATTTTGCTGTTTTCTAAGTGAAACCAACATCCTTGCCGTCACGCGTTAACGCGAAATCAACATTTTAACCTATTTAGACCTGAAATCAACATCATTGAGCTTATGCGCTGCGTGAAATTGACATTTTGCTGGTCTCTAAGTGAAACCAACATCCTTGCCGTCACGCGTTAACGTGAAATCAACATTTTAACCTATTTAGACCTGAAATCAACATCATTAAGCTTATGCGCTGCGTGAAATTGACATTTTGCTGGTTTCTAAGTGAAACCAACATCCTTGCCGTCACGCGTTAACGTGAAATCAACATTTAAACCTTTTTTGACCTGAAATCAACATTTTTGAGCTTGTACGTTGCGTGGAATTGACATTTTGCTGGTTTCTAAGAGAAATCAACCTCCTTGCTGTCACGCGTTAACGTGAAATCAACATTTCAACCTACTTAGACCTGAAATCAACATCATTGAGCTTATGCGCTGCGTAAAATTGACATTTTGCTGGTTTCTAAGTGAAACCAACATCCTTGCCGTCACGCGTTAACGTGAAATCAACATTTTTGAGCTTATACGTTGCGTGAAATTGACATTTTGCTGCTTTCTAAGTGAGATCAAAGTCCCTGCGGTCACGGCGGGCCGATCCTTTGTTATGATAAACCGAGGCAAGACTTCGACTTATAACAAAGGCTTGGCTTGGTTATTATAACAAAGGATCGGCTCTGTTTATCATAACAAAGGCCCGGCTTCGTTTATTTGCAGCCTCGGCGGGAAAAGGGCGTTAGGTATTTTAATCAAAAGTGAACTTTGTCGAAAACGCTCCAAATTTTGCATAGAGTTTTGTTTAGGTATGTTTAGCAATGTCCCGTAGTTTTTGCGCTAAACCTTGCTTCGTTTTCAGGATATTGCGTATGCAAAAAAACACTCGGTTTTCCTAGCGGCGTCTTTATAAAGCGAAGCAAAAACCAGCGGCAAAAATACAGGAACACGTTTTTCTATTACATTGAAGACCACATGCAAAAATTCAGCTAATTTGGAGCAAGAAAAAAGAAAAGCAACCAAAATCGTCACTTATCCCCTTTTATGACTAGCTTCTTCAACTAGTGGGATTATACATTCACCTCAGAGCCGCTAAAACCTAATGTTTGAACTGTAATACCTGGCAAATTGTTTTGCTGGGGTCAACATACATGTACATTAGTTTCTTTCAGCTTAAATGTACAGTAATTCGCTCCATGGGTTTCACTCTTGTAAAGACACAACTCTGTTACAAGAAAATAACGAGAAAATATCGTTTAGTTCAAGATTTTATCTTTATTATACTTAATGAAGTTCCTCGGAGCATTTTACTTAGGTGTACTCAAACAGATACATTCGTAAACAAATTTTCTAACCTTTCTGCTCTTGTTGCTCAGACATTCTTGAGTTCATACTGGGATTCTACTTGGTTCACGATCCTACGATGACGCTTCTGAAGATGCTTTTTATCAAGTTGAAGAGCTGATAGCCCCAGTTGATGGCTCCTTTGGTATAACATGATTCTTGATAAATTCACTCAAAATGTTTGGTCGTAAAATTGATCTCTTGTAAGGCTTGCAGACCACCCCGTTCCGAAAACGCTTAATGTCCTTTAGTGTTGGTCTACCTTGAAAGGTGTGCTCATTTGTATATGATTTCATCGCCCCAGAAATCATGGAATCCATGCTAACCTTTCACGACGACAACTTCTGTAAATTCCATTTGCTGTACACATGCACAGGTGATGCATGCGCTTTAGAGACCAGACGGTGATTTGTGACTGAACGAGGAAAAAAAAACAGAGCTGAAATTTAAACCCAGACCTCACTGCCTGGGAATAACAAACCACTCCTTGGTTATAACTGCTTTGTTAGCAGATAACATTATTGACTCCGTGGGCCATAAAAATGGAAGATCCTGATTGGCTCTAATATGCGATAACAAGCAATGACCACTAACACCAATTAGTCCCAATTATTTTGAACAAGTACCAATTATAGTGAACATGACTGTGTTCTTGGTTGCTATGATTTTCCAAATTGTTCCTCTTCATTTCATTGGAAATGCAGTGGGTCTTGTAAATGTGGGTTTATGATTATTTAATCAGTGCAGAACCAGGCAAGTTACACAGTGGCAATAATAACTAAGAAAATATAATCACAGAGGATGTATTGTTCTGATATACTACAAAATTATGGTAACTGATAACATGTGCCATGTTTAACAATCTGAATTGCACACTTGTCAAGTGGACTCTCTGAACATAACAAGGAATAAAATTATGTTTCATCTTTGGTTTATACAAAAATGTCACGCCACACCAAAGCATTTGACTGCTTTTCTTCCAAATGTCTGGAAAACATTGCTTGTAACAACAGGGAATGTCAAAGTATTTCAAATTTTCAGAAATAGTATATTTCAGTATTCCTTGATTAGATATTTGTATTTATTATGTGGCTTTGGATTGTGGCTGATGTGATGCACGCTCTGATCAGCTAAGAGTGAGACCTGAGCAGTCATTATGTAGCCGTAATGCCCACGGGCCAATTACGGATTATGCAAATTAGGAAGAGCTCAGCTCTGAAAATTCAAGCGTATTGAAACGATGAAAGCCGATTAAAAACAGTAAGAGAAAGTAAATTTAATTCCAAGTAGCTAAAAGTTTAGAGATTTTTCCTTAATAAAATTTATATGGAAGTTGTTTTTGACTTACCAGCCGGTAACTTTGGCGAGCACTGGTGAAAAACAATCAAAGTTTGCCGAGTCTTAAGTAAAGCTAAAATCACCAAGTGAAAAACACCATTGGCAGATCTGTCATGCATCCTGAGCAAAACAACACAAAGAAACTTAAAAGTTATTATCTTAGTCACAACAATTACCAAAATATTAAACTCCGTCACAGTTCTCATCAAATAGATTCCCTCGCTTTAACACAAGCAAGTGTAAATCAGCTTCCAGGATCATCAGATGTAAACAATCAGGCGGTTTCTCTCGGTAGCAGTGTTTCTGATAGCTGCAGAAGGTTTTAGATGTTCACAATGCTTGAAAAGTTCATCCATAAATGCCAGAATAATTTTTTTCTCTTCTTTAATTCATAAGCCATATAATAAACAACTTAATAACCTTGACCGTTCAGCCATTATGGGAAAATCTCAAACCTCCACCTACCGTATTGAACTCGCTACCGCTCGGTCAACACGGCAAGGCCTCAGTTTGAGATTTTCCATAACAACCTCACTCTCGGGTATTAAGTAGTTAGTAATGACAATACAACCATGTAATTATACGGGCCCAATGATTGAATATGTTTAAGGCCAGCCTTGTGTACAATATGTTCTACTTTTTTGTCTAACTAAAAAAAAACACCAGTATAAACTAAATTTTGCCCCAGCCAAATGGCTAAAAATATTTGTTTTCATTTACTACAAAATTATTCTAACTACCAATACATGACATTTTTAACACTATGAATTATGTCAAGTGGACTGATGTTGCATCTGGTTTATACTAATTACCAAATAAACAATAACTGCTGAAATTATTTCTGTACTTGTAAATTTACTTTGGTGAGAAGTTAGGTAAAGGCATTATCTCCGGAGTCATTTCATGGGGAAACTGGTTCATATGTAGCAAGACTGTTCCTTGAGTGTACATGTGAAGGTTGTTGCAGCAACAAATCCCTGGTACTAATCCCTTTAATCATGTTAGGACAAATTTGAACTTGTGACGAAGGGCATTGACAAAATTCAATAGGCAGTTCAAATCAGGAGTCTAACAAATTTGGCAATATTTTGAGATAATATTTATAAATCCTCATTAACTCCACAAATTTGTGATCCTAACTAAGGAGACTTATCCAAATTGCTCAGTGGCTTATTCACACACCCAAGCTTTATAAACAAGAAAATATTAAGATCAACAGTCAGTAGTTGAAAGAGTATAGGTACTGAAAATGCTTCTGAATCTGATGATTCTGATTTACATTTAGAGGATAGTAACCTTAATGGAGACAATTCCAGAGAAAATTGAAGTAGATGATTCACAACTCTGGTGTAACAGACACGATTTTAACTTCTCCAAATTTCATGGATAATTCAGAATGTGAAAAGGTGCTTAATGTTGCCCCAGGAGAGGGTAATAAACCTTTGAGCATTTTTAAAGATAAGTACTGAAGGACAATGAAGGACACACAACGATTTGTTTTGAATATGTTAACATGCTAAACCTCTTGTTTTGATTAGCATGCTAACTGTAACACGCTTAGTGTGTGAGTTAGCACGCTAGAACGTGCTAAAGCTAAAAGGAACACGGCAGAAAGTTTGCAATCTTGCTCTCCAAAAAGTTGGAATCTTACTATTTTACTCTAAAAGCTTCTAAATTAGCGACAATTAATAAATAGCGACAAAGTACGGGAGAAAACTTGGCATCCGTGTTGGACAATGAAAAAAAGATACTATTATTCTGAATAACCTCAAACACAAGTAGAATGTTTTTAGACAAACGATCACCTTTCTTCCTTTCAAAACAAATACAGGCAAAGAAGTTGCTGTCTCTGATTGTGTTGATCGATGAGCAACTGCAATGTTCGTCAATGTTCTCTCCGCCCAAAACTCTTTCCGCACAGCAGTTGAAAGTATTGCGCTTTAAGCATGTTGTGCTATTTTGCTCACTAAAGCGTGTTGTGGCACGCTATCTTGTGTTTTTGAAGTTTAACATGCTCCTTTGTTTGACTGCATTGTTAGTGTGTGTATGCTTATTGTTCTTTGTGTCCAGCCAAACAAAGGAGTTTACTCATGAAGTGTGCTCCTGAACACGCTTTAAGCATGCTAAAGTCAAATTCTTTTATTTCCAAGTGGAAGTATGTTATAAGCGTGCTATCACCTTTATCCCTGTTTTTCCTTGGAGGGTCACATATATTCTGTGGGCAGAGAAGAGCAGATAACAATGAAAGGTTTGTTCCTGTTCATTACAGTGATATTTGTAAGTCAGAGCTTAGACGCACAAACAGGAGAGCTGCAAAGTGTGTGGAGAATATATTTTTCAACACAAAAAAGTTGCAAATGAAAATTATTCTTGGGAAGTCACAGATTGCTTTAAGAAAACACAAAACAGGATCTAATAGAATAACAGCAAGTCAGCTGAAAAAGGAAAGTGCACTTGACAAACTTGAGCATGCAGAATAAGGGTACAGATTCTTACACTCAATTCAAGGATCACCTCCCTACTTTGAAAAGGCAAAGAAAGATATTTGTTATGATTCAACGATTAGGACCAGCCACATTATTTTGTAGTTTTTCTGCTGCAGAAACTAAATGGGTTCATCTTTTGAAAATGTTGGGGAAACTTGTTGATACTAAAGATTATACAAATGAACAGCTTGAGAATGTGACTTCGGAGGACAATTGTAGGCTCATTCAAAGTGACCCAGTCACATGTGCTTGTCAATTTGACTACCAAGTTCAGACTTTCATTAGAGACTTTCTGCTGAGTGATTGTGCTCCTCTAAGACAAGTCGCAGATTGGTTCTGTAGAGTTGAAATTCAGCAACATAGCTCTCCTCATGTTCATAATTGTGCTGATATGGATAAGGGTTGCCCCAAAATTTGGAGTTCATTCTGATGCACATGTGATGGGTTACATAGACTCCATTATTACATGTGCAAAACCACCTGATGACAGACGAGAATTAAAGGAATTAGTTAGTCAACAGTACCACAACAACTCTTGCACTTGTCTTAAAAAGAAAAATTATAATATTTGCAGGTTCAACTATCCCCAGGCACCTATGCGTGAAACTGTAGTACTTTATCCCTTAAATCATGAATCAAATAAAAACAAAAAAGTACATCATGCATCTTGGCACAGAATTAGAAACCAGTTAAATGACATGAAAGAAGGAAAATGTGTTACTTTTGATGAGTTCTTAGATGAACTTAACATCGTGAAGCAGATTTTATTTTAGCTTTAAGATCATCTTTGAATGCTCCAACAATTTTCCTGAAAAGTCAAGCTGATGAGCTAAGAATCAATAATTATAACAATAGTTGTCTTTTGGCATGGAGGACAAATGTGGACATTCAATTTGTTTTAGATGTCTATGCTTCTGCAATGTACATTGTTTCTTACATAAGTAAGTAAAGCTGAAAGAAGAATAAGTTACTTGTTACAAACAGCATGCGAAGAGGCATGTGAAGTTTGGAAGTAGCACAGTGCAACAGCATGTGTGTGACATTGGTCATGGCGAGAAATTTTGGACATTTGAGCCCACAGGGGTGTTTAACCAAAACATAAAGACAACCATAACAAAGATGGCGGATCTCCAGATCTCGTACTCTCCTTTACAACCACATGAGACAACAAGTTTTATCCTTTTTCGGAAAATTTACCAGGCGTCTAGGGCATTTGAAATATTCCAGAGGTTTCTCTCGTTTTCGCCATATTACTGTAAGTTTCAAGTCCACTTAATGTATGGGCCATTGGTATTCTCAATTAGTGTAATTTGTGTTTTTGGTCCATTCATAATAGGCTCAGATCCTACAGACGTGACCATCACAAATGCCAAGAAAATAAACCATGTTGTTGCCAACCTGCAGACCAATAGTAGGCACAGGGGTTCATCTGCCGCTGAATCTCAAGGTATTGACATCAGAATCAATTACATTTTTAGATGGGCCACTGGTTTAAGTAGACCGTTTTGTTATATGACAAGCTAGCCTTCTTGCTGTCCTGACTCACTGTGCGGTTCTGCGCACTAGTACTTGGTGTCTTTCAAAGAATGAGGACCACCATTGTGTCATTGGTAACTATTGCTGACGCATTTTCAAGAGGATAGATTCAGTGCACTAGGGCCCTGAACATTAGACATGCACTGAGTTCATATGGAAAACAAAGGTTTTTGTTCAACTAGAATATCGACTGATAAGTCATGGTTTCGTTTTCTTTCCAGGGACAGAAAGTTTCACTAGTAGGCATCATTCAATCCTTCAGGGATGTGAGTCTGATGAAAATGGCAATGCCATTTGCAATAAGGATACCAGTGAAAGTCAAAGGTCTCTAGGGAAATGGTCCCACAGCCTACTCCACTTTGTACGTGGAGGTCATATTGAAAGATGGTGCCCTCTCTATGTGTAAGTAATAATTATCCATTGGCATAAGTATATTATGAAGATGCCCCTTTATTTAAAGTTCAGTTAATCTTGGGATTGGACCAGGAACATTTTTGTAACAAACTCTCGGTTATGAGAACCATTACCAATGTAGTGTCCTATTTCTTATGACACTCTTGGATTGAGCACTTGTCTGGAGGAGAATTTACAAAATTTACACATGAACGTACATTCAGAAGTAAAAAAAGGGTTAAACATTCCCGGCATTCCCTTTTTAATTCAGTGTAAATATTTTTTGTTCCATTCATGAGTTCTTTGCTTTTTTGACATTTCTGCAGCTCAGAAGGTCCTGGCCAGGTCTTCCTGATCACACTTCAGTAGCTTCTCAAATGACTTGAAGGCATCCCCAAAAGCAAGTGGGGAGAGGTTATTGTTTCAAATGACATGTGTAGCTTGGACAGACTCTGTGCTGCCAGAAAAGAGTTACTTTTTCCCGAACCATACAATTTAATGTGGCTCGAGGTGCAAAACATTCTGCATAGATTACACATGAGGAACCATAAAGACCCACTGTGTAGGATTAAATACAGGAGCAATTACCTCAAGGAAAAGTATCCTCATCTCAACACACCTGTGGCTGAACAGACCTTTATCTGAGCAGGTAGATTCAAGAAAATAATGTACGCCATGGCGAAACGAAGATTCCTGTTTTTCTACTGCATCATGGTCATCCGTAGGAACAGGTATATTGCTGTCTGCTATTAGGAAAACAGAGTACCTGAAGTTTTAGCCATACACAGGAAAATTAAAGTACAGTAAACAAGAACTTTTTAAAACAAGGATAAAAGAGATAGTCCTTCCTCACATTTCACAAGGATCTTTTAAAAAAATATTTGTAAACAAAAAACCCACCAATTATGCAGCATGCATAATTAGGTTTATGTAAGATGAGAAAGGGTCATTGTTAAGGATACCTGCTTGGCAGAGAACAATTGGCTTCATGGATCATATCAGATTTCTGCATAAAGGTGTGTGTGAGAGTCCTAGCCGCCTGAGTGTAAATGTCACTGCTCGTAGCTGTCAAAAGTTTTAACTACTTTAATATCAGGCAGGTGCCTTTTAATATATATTCTGATCAGTGGTTGTCATTTTGGTGAGCAGCAGCATCAGCTATCACTCGTTAGGTTTAACAAAATTTCCTAAATACTCTTTTTCACGCAATGTCTCCACCACGTGCTCTTATCTTAGGTCTCTCTTTCATTGATCACTTAAGTTCTTTTCTGTCCTATTCTAACATTTACTCCCATAATCTGGGACTTAAGGATGTTGCAGAAATTGCTCTTTTTGGGGTCAGCAGGCGAACGGTCATGAAAGTTGAAAAATTCGATCTTGGTTTTGTGCGTGGCTGGAAACCTGACATCGTAATTCTCGAGTTGGGCACCAACAACCTCACCACATCCTCTCCAGAATCTGTTGGTTCTTCCCTTGAGGAACTAGTTCAGCTCCTTCATGAGAATTGTAGTGTTAAAGTGATTGAGGTCTGTCAGGTCATTAAGCACTGTCCCCTGTCGCCCAAGATGCTTGACTTTAACTCCCGAGTAATTAAGCTACATAAATACTTAAAGGTTGTTCTTGAGCCTTTGCAATTTTGCTTCTATTGTGGCACGTTGGGTTTTGGAACCCGAGCAGTGGCATTTACCTCAAGGACGGCATTCATTTAAATGACTTTGGCTCAATTAAACTTTATAGGAGCTATAGAGGGGCGGTGTTAAAGGATCTGTCTATACTTAACGTCGCTTAACGAGCGCCACCCTCAATTTTGTTACATCCTGCGCATTGTGTTTGTTTGGCATTTTTTTGTGTTGCTTTCATCTTTCAGAGCCGGTTTGTTCCTTTATTGTTTTGACCCTTCGTGCTGAGTTGTGCAAGTGGAATGTGCTAGCTGGGTGTGGTACATTTTTTCTCTTGCCAGGCCTGGATGTGGTCCGGTGTGTAATTAGTGCCTTATTGGGGCGGCTACTTTGCGCCCTTCACTGTTATTTGTATTAGGGGCCGGTGTCCCTTAAAGTGCCTATGAATTGAAATTTTTGACCGCTTTTTTATTCTACAAAAGTGAAGTCTATATTGCACTGATTCATAATTTTCCAATTTAAGCTCTGGTCCGGTGCGTAAAACATATTTTTTTACAACTCAAAAGTTGCCAAATCACAAATGTCGTTTTCTGAGGCCTGGGACTAGTGACGTCATAAGGTGCGTTACTTTCGATGTGTCATTTCGCATCAGTGTATTTACTGCAACTTGCTACTCTTTGAGCCATTTTCTTAGCAATTTTATCACAGCAAAAATGTCTCCAAATGATGAACTTTCTGCTAGCACATCTTCGTCTGATGAGTCGCTGGAGTCAATGGGAGAAGTGGAGGGCTCAGTTAATTCGATAGTTCAACCTTACCAAGATGAGCCTATTGCTGACTTGCAAGGAGACGACGAGATTGAGGAAGACGATGAGGACGACAAGAATGGCATACGCTTCGCAGTCCTAGAATCCCAATTTGAAAGCAAAGAAACAGTCAGTAATTGGTAAGCTATTTAACTGCCATGTCTTCAATGTAAGAAAATTGCAAAAGGCATTTTGCGTTGTCAAATTAAACCACTCCAATCGCGGTTTGCAAATCTCACACCTGAGCTTGAAGCAAACATGAAGCTTCAACCAGACGCATGTTCTAGTTGCTTCCTTCATTAATTTACTTTTTTAGCTTGGGAAAATATTTACATGATTCTTTATTAAGTCCAATGCCAGTTCTCATTGTGTTGCCGCAGCTTGTATTGCATTGAAGATTCTTTTGTTCACACGCTCGCCCTCTCAAGATCATTATCGTTTGCCCGTTGATCTTTGTTTAGCCAAGATTATTATAACAGAATTTTAAAACAAAAAATTGTCCATGTTTGCACTCACATTAGGATTACTGTGGTAACATTTCCTCTTTTATCTTAACTTTTTACAGGTGTTTGTGTGGTGGCAAATGCAAAGTAGAGAATTTGGCAAATGCTATGATATGTCTGAAAATATGGAGAAAAAAATGTGTACAGTACCATAATTGGATGACTCCCTCTAGTTGTTTGGACAAAGCTTGCAACTATAATTATTTTAAGGAAAGTGTTATGCATAAAGTAGATAGATTAAAAAAGTGAAGCCTTGGAGCCATGACTGGCTCATACAGCTGTAGCTGCTGGGAGCTCATCCTGGTTTTGAAGCATGAAGTAGCTAGGAGTATTTCTACTCCCCCTGGATGGGATGCTAGTCCATTGCAGGTCACTTCCCATGCAACTTGTTAGGTTTCCCCAACAATTCGCATGTACTCATTTATACTCCTGGGTGGAGAGAGGCACTGTGAGAGTTAAGTGTCTTCCCTAAGAACACAACACAATGTCCCTGGCCAGGGTTCAAACCCAGACTGGAGTCAAGCACACTAACCACAAGGCCACTGCACCTCCCACAGATAGATAAATAGATGGCCCTTATTTATACATAATATTTTTTACCTGCAATATGTTCCCATCCAAGAAAAGCATATCATCTTTGGATGCCAAAAGTTGAGAGTTGCATGATAACCTTCTAGACAGCTAGTCTGTGCATCATTTGACAACTTTTTTATGTCATTCATGAGCTGGGTATTAGTGAGGCTCCCTGCAACTTTTTCATATACCTTTGAACCTAGACAAAAGAAATATTTGTTGAGGTAAGCATTGTACATAGTATTTCACTTCCCCTCATCCTATCTCTCTCAGATACAAAACATGTAAACAAAACACAGGTCTTCCTTTATAATACAACGTGATAACATCCAAAAACGCGCAGCCAAATAGCCATAGTCACGTAAGTAGCGAAGTGTCAATTTCTCGTTCTAAAAACGTGAAAAAAGAAAGTAATACACAAACTGTGTAGTCGGGTAGCAAGGCTTAAAGATTTGTTTATAGTTCGAGTGGCCAGGTATTCTGCAATTTCTCCCCCACGTACATACCCTGCCATACACACGAATTTCCACGAGACCGCTTACGCCGTACCCAGTCGGTAACTAATTTGAAATGCACGTAATTTTAAATAATGTCACAATGGCGTACCTATGCATTGTGCTTGCTACACCGTACGCAGTGTTGTCTTTTAACGACTACTTTACCAAGGGAAAATAATAACCCATAACATGGAGAGTACATTCTACGTTCTTTTAAGAGTCAGAGCCCAACAGAGCTAAACAGAATGTATGTTTTCCATTTTAAAAATGATAGTTTACGTAAAATAAGCTAAAATAGCACATTTCACAAAGAATTTCCAACCGATTTTGTGCTTCGAAAAAAATTACCCTAAGATCACACAGCGAAGAACCTAAGAGTGCGCCTAGCAATAAAAAATGTGAATACAAATCATTCGTTCTTTAAAACAACGACCACGCTTTCCAATTCATACGAGTATAATAGCGCACATCTGTTTTTTTTTGACCACAAAAACAAACATGTCCCCCTTTTTATGTGATATTTTTAGTTCCTGGGCGAGTTGATAACATCAACACTGGACGACGAAAAACCGCAGCCGACAGCATTAGCAGTGAAGACCGCCTGCATCCTATTCTCCGGACCTGTCTTCACCTTCAGGGCATTCAAGCAGAGCGCCACTCGAAAGTTGCGTGGGATTGCGGAAGCAGAATTTCGAGATGCTATAGTCAGTTTGGAAAACTCTGGAATGGGAAAAATCTTTTCCTTCAGGATCCCGCGAACCACAAACCCTGTCACAGTTTTTGTGAAGAATAACCCAGATTCAATAACATGGCCGAGTGATCTGTGCTCACAAACAGAGTTTCGGCAAAGATACCAGTTACCAACGCATCGCAGTGTCACTCCTGCCATCAAGAGAGGGTTAGAATCAAGAGGCCATGTACCCTCAGGCTTTTTCAGTGATTAACGACGATCATACGAACTATGTACAACACATTCCCATATCTTTTTGAACTAATTTTTGTCGTAAATGATATTCTGGTTCCATCGGTTAAGAACATTTTCCAATCAATATAAACTATGTAAAATATTTTCACATATAGTTTTCGAAAAAGTTTTCATTAGTTAATGTGATTATTACATTTCAGATTGGCGTGCTACAGTCAAAATGGTTTTAAATATTAAAACATTTTACACTTCATGGATCAAAGTATCTTCGTCCATTAATACTTCGAATCTTGGATTATTTCTAAGGGAGGGCTGGTGTTTGCCACCACGTATCCACATATCCGCGTATCCACTTCAATATACACTTGGATTATTTCTAGGGGAGGGGTGCTCTTCCCAACCACGTATCCACGTATCCGCATATCCACTTCAATATACACTTGGATCATTTCTAGGGGAGGGGTGGTCTTTGCCACCACGTATACACGTATCTGCGTATCCACTTCCATATACACTTGGATTATATTTAGGAGAGGGGTGGTGTTCGCCACTACGTATCCACATATCCGCAGTCTTCAAGGAAGCAGCTTTGAAATGGCAGGGTATTCTGCAGTTACTCCAGCCAATTTTTTTATTGATTTAATCTTAACTAGAACTTGAAATTAACTTAGGCATCTACAACAATAAACTATTCGCTTCTTCACTGTAGTTATCGCACGCAAGACTTATTTAAAAACTTTGATGTGACTTACAATTATTTGTGTTTTCTATTCAATAAAACGCTTCTACAGATGCGATAATCGTGAAATCATTTGACCTAAACTCACAACATATCACCAAAGTTAAATTACCTAACAAAAATTCTTAAGCTTACAAAAGATACTTTGTACTCACAGTACTGAGGGAAGCTAGCGTTCAGTAGCATTTCGATGTGTTCGAATGTTCGATGTCTTTTAAACAATAAAACCTTCAAAATCTGACTCGGAGTCTGATGCAAATAGTTCTTGGACGAAAGAATCGTCAAGTTCAACAGTGTCCTCAGTTGAATTATAGACTAAATCATCTTCTGTTCCATCCATATTGTTCGTAATGCCACACTTCAGGAAAGAGGCAGTGATCATTTCTGCTGGAATCTCGTTCCATGCTTGCGAAATCCACGAACAGATCAGTTCTTCTGAAGGCTTCTTTTGTCGCCCAGTTGCCGTAAATTCATGGATTCCATCTGCCATCCACTGCATCCATCTTTTTCTGACTCCATCTTTAAACGGCTTGTTTAAAGATACATCGAGGGGCTGGAGAATTGATGTTAACCCGCCGGGAATAACAGCAAGATCAGTGTTCTCTCGTTTGAATGCTGCTTTCACGGTGTCTGTCACATGGGCTTCAAAAGCGTCATAAACAAGCAGGCTCTTTCTCCTTCCCAGGCCACCCTGCCGCCTATGCCATGCTTTCTCGATCCAAACCTTCATCTGCTCTGAATCCATCCATCCTTTCTGCTGGGCTGAAACAACGACTCCGTGTTGGTTGTTGATCTTTGGAACAGTTTTTCTCTTGAAGATGACCATCGGCTTTATTTTTGAACCATCCCCACAGCACACCAATACGACTGTAACTCGATTCTTTTCATTTCCTGTGGTGCAGATTTTGATGGTTTTCTCGCCCGTGTTATTGATCGTACAGTTTGGTGGCATGTCAAAAGTGAGTGGAGTTTCATCCATGTTAGCAATAAGATGGAGTGGGTAACTGTTCTTTACGGCGACCAATGATAAAGTGATGGAATCTGACAATCTCCTCGTAATCGGCTGGAAGACGTTGTGTCAAGGTTGTTTTCTGTCGAAGTGACAGAGCATTCCTCTTCATGAAGCGTTGACACCAGTGATTTCCAGCCTTGAATTGTCCTTCAGGAATGTTGTACTTCTCATCCTTCGCAAGTTCAAGGGCTTTCAGTCGCACTAGGGATGGCAGAATGGCAAGACCATTGTTTCTTTTCTCGGTGATCCACTCCAGCAGATCGATCTCACACTCTCGCCATGCAGCTTTCTTTCCGCGGTTCGCAGGCTTCAGTTGTGGCATCTTCTCGAGGTTTTCTTTACTTTTTCGCCAAAGCCTAACATTGCTCTCGGAAACACTGAACTCCCATTCAGCAGCACGATTTCCATTCTGCTCTGCGAACTGGATAATTCTTAACTTGTCGGACACAGTGTAATTTTGACGTTTCGTAGCGGTAAGTTTCGTTGCCATATTGCAGTTCAAATTGCTCGAGGTTGACACTCTCACATGTTGTTTTACTTATCAACTGTTTCTTAAATACTCAGTTTAATTTATTCATGGATTGAAATTGAAAACTTTTAATTGGTAGTTAATTTTGCCATGTCAATTAAAAACCAGTTACTGTAAAGCTTTTGTGTTTGTTTTCCTTTTATCTTATGCTAATGAGATGCGATGCAATCCGTGTATAATATGCACTGGAAATTTGAAGGTTAACTTCAGGGGAAAAAAGTGCGCATTATACACAGGTAAATACGGTAGTTGTTTGAAACAGTTACTTTAATTTCACATGATCTTTTTTGGACCCGTAAATCATATCTACATCTCCACACTTAACGCTAATTTCATTTGAATTTGAGCTTAGTATTCCTCCCAAGAAGCACGCATCCAGCACATGTTTGGCTACAAAAGCTACAAAAACAAAGCGTTCTTGGCCAAATGTGGATCCCGGCTCAAGTGCTGTCATGAACCATCAAAGAGCCAGCTTCAGCAGGGATAGACCAGGAAATTGCCAACTCTTCTCAGCCAAACACTCCATCAGTGGTTTTACATATGGCTTCTCTATCCAGTGCTCACTTTCCCAATCTTGTTTACAGTCTCCTAATCTCAAATCTGCCCTCCAGAACCCGGCTGTTGTCGATGCCAAATTAGCAAAGGAACTTGCCATGGGCCATACAGCTGGTCCCCTTGGGGTCCCACCTTTTCCCGATTTTATGATTTCTCCCTTAGGTTTAGTTCCCAAAAAGATGCCCTCTGAATTTTGTTTGATACATCATCTCTCTTTTCCCTGCGGCTCTTTCTGTTCAGATGAGCACTATGTGTTTGCAACTATAACCAATGAATTGCCTGTAACTGCAGCAGAGATAGCTGGACGTACAAAGGATAGTTTGCTTGTAAAGATACATGAATATACATCCTCTGGCTGGCCAGGCAGTTGCCTGAGTCCAGAGCTCAGACCATTTTGGAATCGTAGAGACGAGTTTTCATTGGAAAATGGGTGTCTGTTGTGGGGCAGTCATGTCATCATACCATTTAATAATTCCAAAAATATTTACTGGAAGAGTTACACGAGTGCCATCTAGGGATGTGCCGGATGTAAGTGCACCAGTACTATTAACAAAAAATAAAGTTAATGCCATGAAGAAGCTTGCTTTCTCTTTAGTGAGAACAACACTCAACATTGGAAAAGTCAAAGATGTGGTTTCTGATGCATGTGACGTGGATCTTGGATCAGTTCTTGTGTGGGTCAAAAGTGAGTAACAGCGCACTCTTGTGACACAGAAGAAATGGAATTTAATATTAAACTTGATGGGCAGCCTCTTGGAGGTATGCAATTATGTTTGATACAGTAATCTTATATGGTGCCCTTATATAATTGGCACCTTCATTAGTGTGAAATCCGAAGGATGGAATACTATTTGGGTTAGAATATTGGGAAAGGTACTTCAAGTAAGTGAAATGCTAGTTCCTGATAGAAAACACGGGCTTCAGATGTCATTATTTTTGTCTGGTGGACACAATGTGATGACATACTTGAGATAACAGAAAAGTGTTAAACGTTCCTTCGTTAACGCATTAACTTCGTGTTAGGCTGACGTTCAAGTACAGGAAACAGCTTTGCATTCACAAGGAAGTCTGAATTAAGACCTCACTACGGAAAAGTTTTAAACGGACTTTTACTTCTACAGTATGAGGAATATTGATATTTCAACCAAATGTACATCATTTATTGAATTAATAACATTATCTGGAGTTGTTTTGGTTACAAACATTTGTGTTTTCTCTCTCGATCACTAAATTTCTGTGAAATTTTAGACATTTATCCTGCCCTAGTTCAGTATTAAATTTAGTATCATTGTTATACTATCTAGCTGGAAGTTTATTCAAAGACATCTCTTCAGAATTACGAGTTTTCTTTTTAGCTGTTTAGAATATTAGGGTGTTACGAATTGCTGCAATAATTTATTTCACCATTTCGCCTTGCTTCTGTCTAGGAGTACCTGATGGAGCCAATTGGCAGAAAACCCGCTCTACAGGCTGCAATTATGCTGGCTGGGAAATATTAGCATTAGGTCATTTACTGGCTGGGATTTTCTTTCAGTGTCTGGCTTGCTAAAAACTGATTTAAAACACTGTCCCTAGCTGGAAAAAAACATGACTTGTTTGTTTTTGCTGGCTGTGACTTTTTCACAAAAGCAATTAATTTAACTGCTTCTTTCCTGGGACATACAAAATACATGAGTGAGCTCCAAAGTCGTCTTCAGTGTGACGATAAACCGCAAGCATTGTTCTTACTCCACGCACTGCAAAAATTATGCAAATCAATGTACACATGATGCCATGCCCGGAAATGATAGCTCCATTTTTACTGATTGTCACGGATTGTTGCAGCTTATCTTTTTCATCAATCAGGAAAAATTGCATAATATCAGCAGCTGTCATTTTGAATGACGTAATAAAACTACTATCTCAAATGGCCAAATCTGTTAAAAACGTTCTTTTCAATGGAACATGGCCGATCTCCAGGATCTCCGCTAGTTTGTCGCTTTTATTATGTAGTTCCAAAGGCCTGAAGGAGTCATCACTCTAGAAAACCGCTGCTGGCACTATTGTGCTGCAAGCAGTCAGCAGTTATAAAGAAACAGTGGAGAGCAACTTAAAGGTGGGTAAATTTATTCTGATAATTCTCTTGGTTGCACATGGGGCAGTGATGGTACTGGAATCAGTGACACTGTTTGCTCTCTGTTTTACATAAATTCTTTCATTTATAGAAAACTAAATTTATCAAGGTATAGGTGGCATAAGAATCTAGATTCTAAAGTGTTCATTTACATTCCCCTTTTGCAGTCATTCTGAGTTATTTCAAGGGGCTCCACTGGAAAAGAGAAAAACAAGATCTGCCAAATCTGAGATACGACTCGATGCAGAAATTTTCTGAAAAATGCCAGACAACAAGAGTCAATTGTTCACCCTCTTTTTCAGTCTTATTGGGTACATTAAATGCTTTAATCGTGGTTCAATACTAGGAAAACAAGTTAAAGTTTGTCCTCTGGAAAGCAAGGGACTGTCGTGCATTGCTCACCAGAAACGGTAAATACATCATGCAATGTATTTTATTTAGCATAAGAAAATTTAAAATTGTCTGTTATTAAAATCATTGTCAGTTAAAAGAACTGAAGATTTTGGGTCCTTAAACTTTCCTTCAGTTTCTAGTTGACAAGGAAACAAGGTTGCAAGCCCAGTGTAGCATGTGTTTTCAGAAGTTTACATGTAACAAAAGAGCAGAACTGAAAGCTGAACAAAGATGAGAAAAGGTGGTGTTAATGACTTTTCTCGATTTTTTCCCTTCATTTTTTCTCTTTGATCGGACCCATAGGTTCTGCATGTAATAATGTAATAATTGAATTTCTGTACCAGGAACCGGAGGATCTTTTGAAGCCTAAAGAATTGGTTAAACAAAAATCAGGAAGGATTACAGAACTCACGAATGTTTGCCATACTTAAAACAATGTTTTAGAATTGTGAAAAGGAAACTACTAGGTGAGTGTCCGAAAAATATTGCCAAAGTCCAATTTGACAGGCATATCATGCAATGCATTTGATTGCACCAAGGAAGTGAATTTCTGGTTATAAATGCGATCCAAAACAGCTTTCATTGGAACTTGCGAACTGAGGCAACAGTTTAATTCTGCATGCCAGTGCTGTGAATCAAATAGAGTTGTGTAATGAATAATCTATCGATGAACTGTATATCAAAATGAACTTTTCTGCCAGTTTAAAATTCTTTGACCAAAAAGTGCACGTCTGGATAATATTGCCAGATTATTTGGCAGGCATCTGTTACCTGTGGTATTTGGCGGGCGTACAGGCGAAAACTTCTTTTTTTGGCTTGTTCACTCGTTAAACACAAGGCCAATGGGGCAAATTCCTTCAGGTGATCCAGGTCATGATTAAAGATCTGAGATTGCAATGATCATGTTAAATAACAGTTTTGAGGAATCCTTGTCCGGAGGGGCTTGGCTCACCAAATTTGGACCTTTTGAATGCACAGAATTTTGAACTTTTGAAATTCTATTTACAGAATTGTGACCTTTTTGCAATTCTACATCCTTTACTTCTCGTTAATCACAGTGAAAAAAATCATGATATGACAGGCGCAACCAGATGCGTTATGGTTCTATGGCAAATTGTAGTATATTAGGACAGCGGTTGTACATATCAAAGTAAACATCTGGGATAGTGCGAGCGCAGGAATAGGGTGTTACAACGTGTACTGTGTGTACTGTTGTCATTTGCCTTCGTGGCTGCCTTTTGTGGCTTATTTTTGCGGTTCGACACTACAAATTTGCGACAAGGATGTCGAATTCAGTAGAAAGAGCGCTTTCGCCTTTAGATTTAACAGGTTCTTCCTCTCAGGTCGCAGAACGATGGCGACAGTGGAAATGATCATATTAGTATTACATCGATGGCAAGGGAATCATGAATCCTTCTTGGAAAAAGGCTCAGTTACTTCATTTAGTGGGTATGGAAGTACAAGATATTTATGAAGATCTTCCAGATCCTGGACCACTGAATGCTGACCAAGATGATGAGTATGTGGTGTGTCTGTGAAAGTTGGATGCTCATTTTAGAGCCTCAGAAAATGTACCATACGAGCATCATGTCTTTCGTCAACTTATGCCGACAAAGGTAGAGCCTGCTGACAAGTTCGTGGTTTGTCTATGTAAACAAGCTTGTTGTTGTAGTTTTGGTACAACTTTGGAGGAAAATTTGCGGGACCAATCGATTGAAAAGTTGCCTCATGTTGAGCTAACAAAGAAGCTATTGGAAGTCAATAATATTACTCTGGAAGCTGCAATGCAATGCAATGCGAGCAAGCAAGTCAAATGGTCACGCCAAGCCAAGAACCTGGAGCAGGCACTAATGCAGTTGAAGAAAGTCCTGGGTGTGGAACTAAAGGAAAAAGTGTTTGTTTCAACTGTGGTAAAGAAGGTCACTTTGCTCAGAGTAAAAGTTCTCCAGCCCGAGATCGCAAGTGCAGCAAGTGTGGTAAATATGGTCATTATGCTAGCTGTTGCAAAGGGGGAAGGAACTTGAAGTCTGGAAAACAAGGCACCACCCAATAATGGGGAGGCAGACAGCAGCGCCATGGTAAGGGGAGACAGGCCAATCAAGTTGAGGATCATTGTAGCCAATCAGGTGAGGATGACAAATACGCTTTGACTATAGAAAAACAGACGTGTACTATGTTAAATTCTGCTGAGCCAGTGATCTCAGTGACAATTGGTGGAATCAGCAGAGACATGTTAATTGATTCAGGTTCTGCAAGTAACCTTATCAGTAAAGATACACTCCAGGAACTAAAGTATCAGGGGCTCAAGATTGAATTAAAACCTTGCATGAAGAGATTGTATGCTTATGGGGGTTGAGAGCTTGGAGTTGATGGCCGGTTTCAGTCAGAAGTTTCTGTACCAAAAGCAAAGGTTGTGGCAAATTTCATTTTTGTTGAATCCGGGCGTTGTTTGCTGGGATATTCAACTGCCACAGATCTTGGAATCCTTCGTGTGGATCCCACAGGAACTCTCGGGACAACAGACTATAACACTGTTGATGATACCTCTGTGGGAGAACTCAAAGCAAAATACCCTAGTGTGTTCCAGGGAATTGGAAAGCTTAAAGATTATCAGTTGAAGGCTACACATTGATCCCAGTGTAACTCGTCATTCAGAAAATGCGACGAGTACCTTTTTACATAAAGGACAAAGTAACTGCCAAGGTTAAGGAACTCCTTGAAAAGGATATAATTGAGAAAGTCAAGGGGCCTACGCTGTGGGTAAGCCCAGTGGTTGTCACTCCTAAACCATTAGGGGACATAAGGTTATGTGTCGATATGCGGAGAGCCAACAAAGCCATTATTTGGAAAAGACTGCCCATACCAACCATAGATGAAGTCCTTGAAAGCCTTAATGGGAGTGGTGTTTTCTCCAAGTTAGATTAAAGGTGGGGTTTTCACCAAATCGAGTTGGATCCATAGTCAAGGGATATCACTGCTTTTGCCAGCCATGATGGTATATTCTGCTACAAGCATTTGAATTTTGGTGTAAATGCTGCACCAGAGAAGTACCAGCATATCGTTACCAAGTCAATGGCAGGTCTCCACTAGAGTTTTAAACTGTTGTTATTGTTGTTGTTGTTGTTGAAGACAAATATGTTATTTTTGCTGTCTCTACCCCTTAGCTAGCCATGTCATGTTGACCAATTTAAAAACTTATAACTCCACCACATGAACAGTTACAGCCTTAAATATCATATGAGATGGAATTTACTGTTCATAGGAAAACAAATCAAATGGAAACCTTAATGTTTTCTCTTACAATAGAATGATGCCGAGACCTAGCTCTCAAAAACCTGTTCTATTAATTTTCATTCTGGATTTAAAAAGATACATTTCAGTGTATTTTTTGTGAAACAGAAAGAGTTCTCATTTGGAGTGGCTCCAAACTGTCATGGTATTTTCCTGCAAAACTCTTTTAACAGGATTAACAAGAATAATGCAATTACCATTAGAAAACAGCTCTCAGAAAATACACACACTGACTGGTTATAACTCAATAGAAACACAGAACTAGCAGGAGCTGTTGATGTAATGATGGCGCAAGCAAAGAGAATTTACATTTTGATGATCAAAGTAAACAAGCTGTTTCCTTTTTTTCCTTGCGGTGTTTTCTAAAAGGAATAGAAAACATGTCCTTCATGTTTCTATTAAGCTATAGAAACACTCGTGAAACTTTGGGATAACTTGAAAAAGCTGTAGAAACACTGGCCTACAGCTCCTGTTCCCACAGCATTTCTCATTCTCCCAAACTTCCACTCGTATTTCTATAACTCGATAGAAACACGGTACATGTTTTCTATTTCTTAATTCAGAATTCTTGAAAAAGAAATTTACATAATGTTGGCTCCCAAGAGCATATTTCTTGAAAAAAGAATATTTTTTCCCTTCATTTTACATATTCACATATAGGTATTAACTGACAGTTTAAGACCTATTTTTTGCAGTAATGGCCACAATCATGGGAAGAACAAGGTGGCTCTGCCACATTAATTTTCAAGAAATATTTTTCTTTTCAGAAGAATATAAATTCTTGAAAAAAATAACTGCACAAAATATGTTTCTTGGAAAAGCCTTCTGCTATAAAGAATTTCAGTGTTATGTGAAAAACTTAAATTCTTTGCAGAAGACATTCACGACATTCCAAGATGAGATAAACACTGGAGAGTTTTCTCAAGAGCAGAATCAAAATTCTCTTCGGCTGCCATAATTCTCTTCCTGGACTCACTAGTGGAAAAAAAAATATATTGATTTATTGTTTATTGGCAGGCATCAATCGTAAAGCTCCACACTGCACTAGTCACAAACTCCATTCGTGGACAAACAGCATTTCTTTAACAGTGACCTATGCCAGGCGTATTTTTCCTTCCCCTCCCCCTCCCCTGTTACTCCTCTTTCAGCCTAACAACCACTCCCTAGGACACCTTTTCATCTCTGTGCAAGCCTCTTCCCAGTTTGAATCCAAGATGGCACTCACTTGATCAAAATGCGCTTGATCGCTCACCAAAATACACCTGTGGTGATTGCCTCACTGTAACAAATAACTGATGATAGCATTTGCTACAAATCCTTGTGGCTTCTTCATGAGGCTTTTGCGGTGATCGCCTGATGAACAAATGACAATTGAGTTTGCTGTGAATCCTTGTTGCTTCTGTTGTGAGTCTTTTCTGGTGATCGCCTCACTGTAACAAACAACTGATGATTGCTTTTGCTGTGAATCTTTGCAGGTTCTCTCATGAGTCATTTACAGTGATTGCCTCAGTAACAAACAGCTGACGATGGCTTTTGCTGCGAATCCCTGCTGTAATGAATCTTTCGTGGGGATTTGCTATTTCGCCAACGAAATGCATACATACATACATACTTTATTTGCAACTCCCCAAAGGGGCTTTTCAGTTACAAAAGGAATAAAAAAGATAAAAATACGTCAATACGTCAATTAAAATGAATAAACAAAATGGGAAAGGAGTCTAAAATTAATTACAGTATTAAAGATTTAAAAATGTTAATACTGACAAAGGTACCTGATATCTGTTTGTTTCGTAGATCCATTTGAAAACAAAAATGACAGACACTGGCCAGCCAAAGCCTAGTGAGGGCTTTGTAGACAAGTCAGAATTATCCTTGTTGATTAAAAAGGAAGGAAAAAATACTGTAAAACTGACTACAGTCGAACCTCGATTATCCGGACCTTGATTATCCGGACTATTCGATTATCCAGACTTTTTTCTCTGGTCCCAATTTTTTCACGCATATTAATTAGTTGTGATCTTGAAAACTCAAAGTCACAAAAAGCCCAATAATCCTTTCAAAAGACTGTTGAAACAGCATATTATCCTGTGCACTTTTCAAAATTCACAAGTGCAATGAGACAAAGGAATATTCTGATGCGTTCAGCTGACATCTGAATGGCTCAATTGTTTTGTTACCAAGGGAATTTCATGCTTGATTAGTTCCTTCCGTGTGGGTTATGTAAACACACCAGCAATCGATCGTAAACACAGATCAAAAACATGTCTACGAAGCGAAAGCAAGCCATTCTATCGATTAAAGACAAGCAGATAATTATTTCACATATGGATAAAGGAGAGAAAGGAACAAATTTAGCTTGAGAATTTGGCATCAGCAAGCAGCAGATCTCTGACATACAGAAGAACAAAGACAAGATCCTAAAATTTACTGACAGCATCGAGACAAGCGAAGGATTAAAACAAAAGTCCCTGAAGCTGGCCAGTGATGAGCAGTTGGATAAAGCCCTGTACATCTGGTTTATTCCGTAAAGATCTACTGGGACACCGATTTCAGGTCCGCTTCTTCGACAGAAAGAGAAACATTTCTCTACGCAGTTAAACACAGAGACGGCCGATCACGAATTCAAAGCATCAACTGGTTAACTAGAAAAGTTTAAAACACGGCATGGCATCAGGAATCTCAGCATTCAGGACGAGAAACTTTCAGCTGTAGAAGAAACTATTGAACAATTTCTACAGAAAATGCACAAAGTGATCGAGGAAAAGAATCTGATCTGCGAACAAATCTACAATGCTGATGAGACTGGACTTTTGTGGAAGTATCTACCGCAAAGAAATTTTGTTTCCCTTTGTGAAAAATCTGCTCCAGGATTCAAAAAAGCAAAGGATTGCTTAACTGTGCTGAGCTGTACAAATGCTACTGGAACTCACAAACTAAAACCCGTTCTTATTGGGAAATCTGCGAAGCCGAGATGCTTTAAGCATGTTAACATGGATGCGCTTCCCGTGATCTACAAGTCCCAAAGAAATGCCTGGATGAATGCGGAGATCTTTGCTGAGTGGTTTAAGAAAGACTTTGCGCCAGCTGTAAAAAGTCACCAACGCTCACAAAACATCCATTCTCCAAAAGCTCTGGTGTTAATAGACAATTGTTCTGCTCATCCAGATGAGCTCAGCAGCCGTGATGGTTCTGTAACCTGCCTGTTTCTTCCTCTGAACAAGACCTCCCTGATTCAGCCAACGGATCAAGGAGTCCTGCAAGCGATGAAGAGTTGATACAAGAGAACATTGTAAAGCTTCATACTGTGAAAGATGCGCTTCATATGCTTTTGGATGCTTGGTACTAAGAAGCCTGGAATCTACTTGCAAGGCTTACGATAAACTGAGAATTCATTTGGACAACAGCGAGTCCATGGTCAAAATGTTGGAACATGTACAGCAACTTGACAATGAGGAAATGCCTAATGCTCGCGATGTGGAAGACTGGCTTAATCTGCAAAACGAGCTCCTGACTTCACCGCAAATGTCTGATGAAGAGATTTTAGCCACCATTGTCGGAGACTCGACAGAAAGTGCAAGTGTACGTAGCGATGAGGAAGATGAGGGCAAGGATGAGAAACTAGTATCAACTAAAGAGGCAGCACAATGTTTAGAGAAAATGCTTGTCGTGGATGGAATCACAGAACGATATTGACCCTGTGCAGTTAATGCAGTAAGACAAATGATGGACTTCGCAATGCGATCAAGCCACAAGTCTTTGAAGCAAACAAACATGCTTGAACATTTTAGACCTTAGTAAATACCTGAACTGAAAGTTTTTAATTGTAAATACATACAGGCTGTGTAGATTTCACAATTAAAATGATGTTTTCTTTGCTGTATATCTTTTGGTTACATTTCTATCTAATTAATATTAACGTTTTCGATTATCTGGACTCTCGACTATTTACCAACTATTTACCGAGGTCCTGACGAGTCCGGATAATCAAGCTTCGACCATGAAACCTTTTTAAAGAACTTTCCAAGTCAAGATATATGTCGAATTTTTTATCTTGTGAAGTGCTTTTGAATATTTAATAGAATTAGCACTATATCAATTATTATTATTATTGTTATTGTTATTATTATTAAGTTAATATTATGCCTACAACAGAAGTCGTAGACATTCATCTATAAGTTGACACTAGGCTGTGGATTGATGTCATGTGTAGGAATATTACGTCAAAGCTTTTCTTTATTTTTGGTTTCAGAGGAGATGGAAAAATATCAACAGCAAGCAGATATTTAAGGTAAGTTGCTAGTTTGCACACTAATTCTTACACGATCACTGACACACTATAAACATGTGCAAAAGTAATTGGCCAGCAATAAGGACAAGATATATATACATCACATTCAAATGAACCATCCCAAAGAGGACACCAATTTTACTTGATTGACGACGCCCATTTTGTTTTCATTAAGAGTTTTTAGAGCAAAGCAATAACCATTAGCTCTGTACTCTATCAACAACATTAGTGTGCCACAAGGCTTCTCTTTTATGTACTAATGTAATTGTTCTCTTAGATGGGAGATGTAGAACCCCAGATAGCTGAAAATTAAATACCAGCAGAAAAAAATGGCAACACAATCCTAAAGTAGGACCTTTGGGGAAGCTTCTCTTACATGAACCTGGACAATACTGTGGACAGACAATCCTGTTTTTCTTTTCTTGGTAATGCATTTAAATGTAGGTTATCGCAAAAAATGAGCTGAGAACACTGGATGTGATGGTGGTTCAGACGTGGATGGACAAATGCTACTGCGAGGGAGAGGAAAAAACAAAATTGCCAAGGGCGACATTTGGTCCAACTTTCAGACTGAGTATCAGACAAATGACAACAAAATGCCAACTTTTTTCGCACTCCTGTCTTTGGGAAACCTCTGTTTTTACAAGTCAAAGCCCTAAAAAAGACGGAAAAAGTTCAATGTACCAAAAGCTGGGACAAAGGTCCTTTGAAAACCAAGTACATTGGAGACAGTTGAGTCAAGCAGTGAGATGGTTAGTGTCGAAGTTTAAACTATGCCTTGCCACAGGATTCAACAGCAGTTGAAGATATAGCAGTTGCAGGGATATTGGATGAGGCTTATAGTTCTGTTTCATCAGATGAGACCCACTAAGACATCCTTCCAAGAGAAGACAAGTTCTTTCTGAAGATGAAGACATTTCAGATGGGGACAACATGCATGATTGTCTTACTTATGTTGGAACAGATCTATTGGAGATCGAAATAACAGGGGATGAAAATGTTGATGACACAAAGGAAGAAACTGGAAGTCTACCAACTAGTGCAAGATGCAGTGAATCCTTAAAGGAATCTGAAGAAGACCGTCTCTTCAAGAGGTTCCACAAATGCATGGATCACTTAATGTCATCCCATCTTCCCTGTCAGCTAAAGTGTCAACCTACAAAGATTATTGCACTAGAGCTTTTCTAATGGGGACCTTTTCTCCTACAAAGGCTGGAAGCCTTGCTGGTGAGATTCCTGGTCTATCGGTTAAAGGTGATAATTTTCCATAGTTCTCTCATGTGATTAAGGGAAATTTTACATGTGCGGTCTGTATCCCATACTTATGGTGGGAAATTTGAAATAATCAACCACATTCAGTCACGTAATCAAGGAAAGCAACCACTGAAGCAATCTTAAGAGGCACTGCAGAGCTGGAATTTTCTGGTCTGGTGCAAGTACAAGAACACAGTGCATCCAAGTGCCACTTCGAAGTTTGTCAGTTCTGGAAAATGGACGAAGAACCAATCACAAAGCCCTTGACCAACAAGGAAGTTTTCAAAAAGAGAAAGACTTCGGATGACTATTTGGTGCAGCCATCAAAGTCTTTAAACTGCTAACAACCTCAGGGGCCCAGCTTCAAAGCTCTCAAAAAGAGAAGGTGAGGTGTTACTACCTCTGGGACTCTGAGGTCATTGAAGAATCTGCCACTGTCTTACAAATACACAGAACGACTTTGAAGAAACTTTTTCATGAATGGCTAAAGATGTCACAAATATTATCCCGATCATGCTGAATGTTGAAATTACAAAGAGTGGAAAGGAAAGCATGCTGTGGAAGCGGTGGATCTTAAGCAAGAGGCCTGGTCCAAAGCAAGATCCATGTTCATAGGATTTTCCAAAGCTGTTGTGATTCACAGCAAGGTTGTGCACATATGAGGAGGCATTAAAAGTCTAGAGCCACCTTGTCAAGAGGAAGCACTGTCCTATGGTGAACATCTATTTACCTGTGAAATCTGTTTTCGACAACAGCACAAGCTGAAAGATATTATCTAACATTGAAAATCAGGCAGCCTTTCCGACAAAACCAACAGGGTATCTGGATTTAATAAATGCTACGCCGAGAGGGGTGAGGCTGTTGACGCGTTGGAAATCGAGACTCCAAGCACAAACAATCAGAAGAAAAAATGAAGCAGCTGGTCAAAACAACGTCGACTCTGAAAGATTGGAAGGATAATTTACATGCTGCATGCCTAAATGGGGAAGATCAGAGGTTCGTTATTAGTCTTGTTCATTTCCCTAGGATGGGTATATCGGAACACAGTCCTATGCAGATGCTGGTCATCCAAAATTTGGTGTCCAAGCTTCAGAGAGCCAACAATAACCATTCTGTCGATTTCATGAAGGATATCAGAGGTAAAAAACTAACGATAGAGAAATCCAACGTTTCGGTGACATCTTGGTGCCATTGTCAAGGGAAACTAATTAAATATGCGATTTCAAGAGTAACTAAGAGTTCAGAGTTACTAATTTGCATAAGTTAGACAAAGACCTTAGCGCGAACTGAGTCTGATTGTACATTTAACCCATTGACGCCTCTGCCGCCCGTAACCGCCCGTGTGAAAAACTCCTCCATTTCCCTGTGCCGCCCGTAACCGCCCGAAAAAAAGCACGTGGGGACAATTGCCTTTCCTACCCTCGCTGAAGACTTTTTGGTTCTCCTATTGTTCTATTGTTCTTAAGGACAAATAAACCAATCAGAATGGGCTTTCTGAGCATATTTTTAGAGGACTTAAGGGGTCGTAGAAAGACGGTTTTTCTTCTTGAAATCGCGCGCTCAAAAAGTGCAGGTAATCGTGGCACGTTGTGGGCCAAATCTAAGAACTTCCAAGGTCTTGTTTTCATTCCTGACACGGATAAATTACTGATTTGGGCTTTAAAATAGAAAGGAAAAATGCAAATCAATGTATAGGTGGCCTCAGAATGGGGGATCAAGGAGTACAGAGTCCTCAAAACTTTCTGGTGAAGAAGTTTTTCTTCCTACAACCGCTGCGAAAACATGAAGATCGGAGTGCTTTCAAGTAAGTTTTGACGACAGATCGCAGATTGAAAGCAGCTTTTCGGACTTAAGAAACAAAAATGGTAATGTACATTATTACTTTGAAGTTGAATTCAACTTTTGAAATGATTTGTAAAGCCACAGGCGTTAAAATGACTGCAAAAGCGGTCAGCCAAAACTCAACCTTTCGCGTTAGCGTGAAGAATAATTTACACATGCGGTTCATGCAGTGAAGCACGGCTGCGAAATTTTGAACAATTTTTTGCTTTTGAATAGGTTTCTTCGCCTCAGCTTGAATGAAAATTTATTGTTATTGAACTTCCTTTCGTATTTCTTTCATTTAGTTCCTTGTATTTAGGAATGTTAGGTTTTAAAAGTGAACAGTAATTTGCACGCTTGATTTCTGCATATTTAATTTACAGCGACCTCCAGGCACTTTGTTTATTTAGTTTATTCGCTTCGTTGAAATACTTTTTGGAGTCTTATTCAGCTATTACAGAACCGCTGAGAGAAGAACTAAATGGCCACTGATTAACACAGTTGAAATTTGACTGATCTCAAAATAATTCGCTTGTTTTTGTTGTCTTTTTGATTTACGACTTTCATCTTTCTTTCGCAGTGTCGTAATATTTTTGTCGCGCAGCGAAGAAATTACTCGATTTCTTGTTTTCAGATTGAGTTTTGTATGAGTTCTTCGCTTTTATTTTTTTCGTTGTTTTCTCAAATGTTAGCCATTATAGTACAAGAATGAAATTCTGTTGAATTTGGTTTCGTTTTTTGTCCTCCAAAGTCAATAATTAACTCATTTTCACAAAGTCAATTTTCTCAGCTTCTGTGGGACATTTTGTCGCACGGAAAAAGAAATAATATAATTTCTTGTTCACTTATCAGTTTTACACATCAGGTTGAGTTCTTTTTGTTAATATTTTTTAATATTTTGACCCTTCAATTATTCAACTTTAAATAAACGATATCTTGAAACCTGATCTTGTGTCTGTGGTTACTGTGCATATGGTTTATTTTTGTGCTTTCGCTCGCTCTGAAATATTCCAAAAAAACGCTAGGGAATTAGGGGTGGGTCGCGGGCAATTTTGTTCAGGCATCAATGGGTTAAACATGTTTGTAATTGTTTAATGAGTAACATCTCATTAATGAGACAATCAAACTTGTTGCAGCATTTTTTCAACACACTAAAACAATTACGACCATGTTTAAATGTGCATAACCTCACTGTTATGGCATAAATGTCCGTGCTAACGATAATAAATTGCATGTGGCCAAACCTTGATCGTGGCTACAAAGCTAAACACCCTCTGGAACAGTGGGCAGCTCTCAGAAGAGGTTGTTGTCATGACGAATCGGGGAAAATACGTAAAACACCAATTAATTTAATAGGCTACTCTACAGATTATGCAGGTTTTTCCTTGGAAGCAGCAATTCAGTTGATGATGCCAACAGGCGAAGAGAAAAATGAAGGGACCCAGTATTTAGCTCTTAGTGTAGTTAACAAAGAGTTTGCATCTCCGTACTACTAGTACCTCAGAGCAATAGCCTAATTGGACTACAACCACCAACAAAAGCAGTTCCTAAAAACTTGAAGTACCAGACACGCCAGTTAACCTTCCGCCAAGAGAATAGAAAATACTTGCCAGAAGAATGTGTTCAACACTTAAGGTACCTGCCCAGGGTAATTTTCATGTCCTTAGCTTTATTTATAGATTATGTGACCTAATACCCAAAAAATATGTTTCTATCCCGATATACAGTACCAGTAGTATCCTTTTACTAGGCAAGTTTGCGTTTTTACTGGAAGTTGGTTCCATCAACCGAGGAAGGATCTGGGCGGGTTGTCAGGGAAGCAGTTGAGTATGCAAAATTATAGACAGTGGTCTTCTGTGAGAGGCGTGCTGTTTGCCAAAAGAAGATGGCGGCAATCAAAGTTGCATCACAAGAGCCAGCATTTGGGGCTTTCACAGCCGAATTTACAAGAAATGGGTAAGTTGTTTATGTCACTTTATGTTGTGTATCTGTTTTTGCTGTAGCAAAAGTTAGATGTCTTTTGTTTTTCAAAGATTTGATGCCCCCAAAGGCCTCATCAGCCTATCGAGACATTTTTTTTTGAAACTCAACGAAACTCCTGATGAAGGGCAAGCCAGGCTTTAGAAAAGGTTATGGTCACTTCTTTGGGTAAGTGGCTAATTTTGCCATTTGTGTGCTGTTTGCTTGGTGTTTGAAAATTCTACTTTATGTTCAAGCTCTAGTTTTATGGATGAAAGGTTTTGTTGCACATGGATTGGGAAGGCAGTGAATAATGACAGATTATTTGCAAGATTTGGACATATTCCAATTTTTAATTTTGAGAAACGTAGTGTTAAGTATTTTGATATGTTTTATTCATTTCTTTGGAATTCCCATTTGTATAACCATCTCACCGAATTGAAGTCCAACAGTTATCTCTGAATACTTCAGTACAATGATTTTCCACGTTATGCATATGATCTACTAGATGTAAATAATCGATAATCCATTACTGTGACTTCTGATTTCAGATGAGGTGTGAGTTAGGTGTTCTATTTCAAAATTAAGATTGTCATGTTTTTCTTTCTTATTTAGTTTGGGAGCAGGCAGACACTTGGTGCCCATGTGGGAAAGGCAACCTTTGTTTACCCTACAACCTTGAAGAGGGTTATACAACACATTATACCAGGAGATCTGATCGATAATCCTGATCCAAATCATGCAAGGGTAAGTTGAGACTGTTCTTCACTTCCTAGTCAGTGTTTCTTCATACCAGTCGTTTGAAAGAGAAAATGAAATTCATCATCCATTTGTTGTTGTTTTCACTGCCTCCCTAATATTCTCCTTGAATAATGTGCTAATTGGAGGTCAGGATGACAAATTTTGCAACATTGTTGAGATATTTGCCAAAGAAAATTCAACTAATGAAGGGAAGTAAACCCAATGTAAAAGGCATGAAGAAAATGATTCTAGACCCCAAATATACAGAAACCCCTTTCCCACAAAAAAAAAAATGGTACAGAGACTAACACTGTGCTGGATAAAACTGTACACAATTGCATTTTTTTATTTAGGTTTACAGGATCAACATTGCTGACGTTGCTAATGCGAGATGGCTGGTGTAAGGTAGAAGATGAAGATGAAAGAGTGCCTCTTAAATATTTCTTGATTGTTATGATCATTATTATTTATTATAATTTTTAATTAAAGATACCATTCTTCACATTGGATGTAATTTTCCAAGTCAACAACAATAGTAGCTGCTTTTTTTTACAAAACATGTAGAAACAATAGCTAAAAATAAGAAATGATATGACAAAAAAAAATTACCATAAACATTTGGAGACAAAGATATATAAAAATTATGGATTTTCCCACATTTTATATTTATTTTTTGAATAAAACAAGCAAATGGAACTATATAATGGAAAGAATAAGAAAAGACCAAACTGAAGAAAATAAATATTTTGATAAAAAGGCAGTTGTGTGATTACCTTGACACTCGAATGAAAACCACTCTATTATAAACTAGATGCTTTGCTGCGTGTACCCAGGCAGTCGTTATACTGAGAAGCACTAGCTATATTGCAATTGAGCCAAATGTTCTGCATTTGAAGTCATGTGAAATTGAATCGAATCGATGTGCTCAAGTTATTGTGCCTTTGACTGCATTTCTTGGCATCGATTATTAGCTTATTACTCATTTGCAGGCCTTTAGGGCATGAAATGAGTCAAGGTCTTTATATCAGCCTATGAACGTTTCAGACTACTTTCATTAGTTGTTGTTTTTTTGCGTTTCTCAAGCAAGCGAGACATTTTGAATTTCAGAGTTATGGCGGTGCGTGACATAGAGCTGCGAACGCATTTGTCGAAAAACATAAACTTATCTTGTGATTTTTAGCCCATTCAGAAGTTAAAGTGTCAGGAAAAGTGCTTATGTAAATGCTTGTTTGTTCAGTACAGATAACCAGTCGCCTAGATAGCCAAAGTAAGCTTACACTATTTTCCAGCTGCAATGTTGGTGTAATGTGGAGGTACACCACCATACTGGGCTCTGTAAATTTGTGCAAATTATTTCGAGGAATATCTGAGGGTTGGGAAAACGCACAGACTTAAAAATTAGAGAAGTGTCATCTTCATTAATCTCCTATAACGTCACAATTTCTTGACTTTATCCACTAAATGGTTTTCAAATATTTTTTTTATTGCATCAGGATTGCGTGACAGTGTTTCTTTTGGTTTTCTTTCATTTATCTATTTCGCCGCGCTATGACTCTTGGGACATGTCACGTTCTTGCTTAGTTGTCGCACTTCTGTTAGAGGATCATTGGTGTTATGTTGTTGTAGGAATCATCGTCGAATTTTAAGGACCTTTATAAGCCAGCTAGAGGCATTACTGCGCGGAAAAGATATGTAAGTGTTTTATTGTTTTCTTTATTTTAGTTATATTCCATTTGGTTCGCTTTTCATCGATTATTAAGCTTTTAGTAAGTTTCTTGAGGGACCACGTGCTTAGGCTAGGAGCATTCCAGCGTGGCAAATGCTAGGATTTCGCGCATTTATTTCAAGTGTATTAGTCCCTAGCTGTTAGAAATTATTGTTCAGCATTTATACCTTGCATATTTTGTTAGATTTTTCTGTTGTTTTTCGTGTTTTTCTTGTAGTATTGTTGTTATGTAACTAGCGGGTTCCGCCTCCAAATATGAATTCAGCATGCAAGTTTAACCTTTAAAATCGTTTTAGTTTCTTTATTTATACCTTATTTTTCGGTTATAGTTAGTGTAGTTTTTGCCTTTGTACGTTCACATTAGTTTATTTAGTTATATAATCATTATTTTCAGTTTATGAGAATCAACATACGTTGTGCAGAAATAAACGAGCATTAATCAGAACTTTCATCGCCTTCTGTGGTCGCATTCTCCGTAAAATACTTCTCTCCAAAGCCGACACTTCTCAATTTGTCTGTGATTGTTGTAGCTTCAATTACATACAGTGTGTTGCAGGATTTGTTTAACTGTTCGTCAAAGACGATAGCAACTGTTAAGGTCCACTGCATTTTGTTTGGTCGTGGTGGAACCCCTCCAGCAAAATTCAAGTTTAGGAGACAGTGTGTCAGTCCTGACATACTGATGGAACTATCTGAATTTTTCAATAGAGAAAGTGTTTCAAGGCCTTCTTCCTGCAAAGTGTTATGATTGACGGCCAGGAAACACCAGTAAGGTACTGGAAGGACAGCATTAAGGAACTTGTTAACCAGTGCTTGCTTGAATATCCCAGTGGTGTAAAACGCACCTACATTTACACCCACCTTCCATCCAACTTTCGCTACAACACAATGCTGGCAGGGTTGTGCAACCTATGTGATGAGTTTGGTTACTCAAATTTTGAGAAGTTTATGTCTTTCCTTACTTGTGTAGAAAGAGCAACGACTGTTTCTGTGAATGATTTTAAGGGCAAAGTTTTACAGTACCAGTACTTTATGAAGACCCAATTTGCCCATCAAGTGCAGAGGCATTCCCCATGCTTAGAACTCTGCATGAACAATGCATTTGCCTCTTGTTCGCAGCCACATGACAGGTTTTGCCTCGATGCATGTGTGCTCTACGATGTTTGCAAGCAACTACACACACTGCTGTCCAGTGTCCCGAGAGCCAGTGAACGAGAAAACCTGACAAAGGAACTTGATGAACTCATGAAGGTTCATACCCAATATGTGGCACATCTACTACGCACACGACACCGATGCGATTACTATAAGTACATTCTGGATAACTTGCAACCAGGCGAGGCTGTGGTAATCGTGGATTACAAAATGAAATTGGAGTTGGGTGTCAGAACAAGAGAAATCCAGAGAGACTGGTATGGGAAGCGTGGAATTTCCCTACATGGCTTCCTTGCCATTGCCGAAGTGAGTGAAACAGAGAGAAGAAGAGGTAATCGACCTCTGGAGCGAGGACACCAAACAGGATGCTTGGTTCAGCCAGAGTGCTATGGATGTTGGCTTCCACTGGATGGAAAAGGAGTTCCCTGGCTTTCGAGTGTACTTATTTTCTGGTAAGCAGTCAACTTAGTTATAATAATACTGTTAGAAATCGAAAACAACTGTAGTGTAAAAAGGCTTAGTTTGTATTTCTTTGAACATTACATGGAAAAAGCCTTAATATAAATTGTTAAACATATTACTGATTAATTATTCCTTATTATAGTAATTTTGAGCCATAGTTTCAAGGATTCACACAATTTGGAATAGAATATCTCTAGGGATTATCAGACAAAATCTCCTTTCTAGTATCCATATGTTTTTGTATCGTTCTATTTGGGCAAACTTGTGACGTATCAAATTATCTTGCAGTTTAGTTGTCATTTCATTTTGTCATGATTGATGATTGATTGTGGGGTGAAATGCTATCATGTTTTTTTTCTTTTAGGCTTATTAAAAAGGGTTAACCAAAATTCAGTGGCTAAAAGCTCCTTAGGAATTATTTGCCCTATGGTAAATTTACATGTAATTTTTTTAAAAGGGCATTAGATTAATGAAGTATTGTATGCCTGTTTCCATTATTTTAAGCTATCAACAGCTATGATTTTTCAATGTTTATTGTACAGAATATCATCTTTCAGTGTACTTTTCAACATTTTTTGCAGTCAAGTACTCTTATTCACATACAGTGTCCACTCGTGTGTCTCAAAATTCAGGAAATTGCAAAGCAAACATTTTAAAATTATAAAGGGCGAGTACCTTATAACATGGTAAAATCTTTTGTTGTTTCAGACAATGGTCCACACTACCACAATACTGGATTTATCCTCTATTTGGCAGAAGTCAGCAAAGCATTCCAGTTGACCCTTGTCGAATACAACAACTTTGAGGCCGGTGAGGGGAAATCAAAGCTGGATACCCACGTTGCCCACATTAGTCATAAGATTGTTTGATGGGTTAGAGTGGGTAACAACTTGAATACAGGAAGTCAGTTGGGAGAACTGATTGGGGTATGTTTATTTGTTTGATTTCAACTCTTGATAGTACAGCTCTTTATAAGCAGCTATCATACTGGCTAATGTTTGAAATAAGCCCATCCTCCCCTTTTCTCTATCTCAAGTAAGCACCCAAATAAGCAGCCTTGTATATTGCACTGTACAAGGAGTACATGCAATATGTTGTTGTTTATGTGGAATTGTTTTCTTTAGAAAGCAAAACATGATTAAATATCTGACCATGACTTAGCAGAAGTAAAAAGTGTTCACTCCTGCTCCCCTCATTGATATTCTGTCGGGTATAAAATAACATTGCATTGGTAAGTTAGAGTGCTTAGTGCTGTAAAGAAAACCATCAAGAATGGCCCATTTGAAGCCGAAAAGACTGATAAAGGTGATGTCCCCAGAATGTCTGACTCTTTTTATACAGTGTTATGCCCTCTAACTTTCAAAATTTTAAAAGCACAGAGCACACAAGATTTTTGTACTTCCTTTGTACCCCATGGTTAGTGCACTCGCATGTTTTCACTTCAGCAGGAGGTCATGATAGAATTTTATAACTGGCAGGCGAACTATGGGATAAGGGCAGACCCTGTGGAGTGCATTTCAGCCACGAGGGAGAGAGGCCTGGAGCCACTCAAGGAAGCGCAGATTAAGAGCTGGTGGAGCACATACCACCAAAAGAGGAAACGAGAAATGGAGGGTATGGCTGCAGACATCCAAAACCTTCAAAGAGCACCACCAGCTGGAAATGCCAATCTATCAGCTTCTCCTTCAGCATCCAGACAGACATACCCCTCTGGTTCTGCAACTGCTCTATCTTCATATCCACCATCAGCATCTACCCCAGTACCAACAGCAGCAGTACCCACTGCACCTGTACTTGCACCTGCATCTGTACCTGCACCATCATCCATGCCTGCCCCCACAACATCATCACCTGTAGGACCCAACTCTTCATCAGCACCTGTCCCAACAACTTTGATGACACCTGTGACTGGAACAAATGTTGGATGTGGCATCAATGAGTGGTTGTTTCCAGGAAATGTCAGTCAGTCAACCATTGATGGCAGAAATGGTAGCAATGCATGCACTTTCATTGCTCTTTTCTTTGGCCACATTTACTACCACTCCAGTTTACCTACACCCCCTGTTGGACAACCCCTCACACAACAATGGGAGGGGGCAGTAACAGAAGCAATCAGGACTGGAAATGATATCCATGATGAGTTGTTTGGAGGTGAGGGGATTAATGTTGCTGTGGATGATGCCATTGATGCAGCTGGTGATCATTGCCACATTTGTGGAATTTTGCATGAGTACAATGTGTTTGGTGTAAATCTACTATATCAGTTTTATGCGGGTATAGACTTGATTCTTCAGCAGAAAGAGTCATGCCATTTGTTAACAGCTAATGAAAAGACAATGATGATCATTGTGGACGGTAGTGGGAGTATAATTTTCATTGACTCTCATATTTACGGTCGTAATGGAGCATTGGTTGCCCGAATTGACGCTTATCAGGGCAATCAGGCAAAAGCATTTTCAGCTTGGGTTGATCAAACACTAAGCAAAATTATGGCATGGGTCTCTCTATTTGCTCTCTGACCACAGTTTGCTACTTATGAGCAAAAGAAAATCTGGATACTATTGTAGTGAGACCCCATAAAAAGGTTTTTCACAAGAATTCATGCAAACAAGTATGGATACCTGTTGTATCCCTGACATAAAATTGAACTGAAGCATACCCATACAGGGGTTAAATTTTCAGACAGGAAAATGTAAATCTGTATGTAGAAGTACTTTACAGAGTATAGCATAATTTTTTTTTGGAAAACTTTGTGAACTGTTGTAAAATACTATTGTACCACTGAAGCTAGTGACTAATGGTAGAAATTGTACACCTGTCACAGGTGTAAGAGCTGTAAAAATTTGCTACCAAGAGAATTGAATCATCCCTGTGTTGCTTCCTAGGGTAGTTTCCCATTTAGCCAAAAAGGTCTTAGGTTTTTGTCATTGTTATAACAGTTAAATGGCCATGGAAATGAAAAAATATATGGCATTGTAAAAGCTCTCGTCATTGTTATGTTATGTTTTGTTACTCCAACTCCCTATAATTCAGCTTTACAAAGCACTGTTTTTTTTAAATTTTTTTTTTATAATAGAAAACGGTTGCTCTGTGCTCACGTAGCTAACACTCAAGGGTCTTTATGGGATTTCAAGAGTACTGATGTATCCAAACCACTTGGGTTTTCATTGTTTCGTTCTTGGGAAATTCAAACTAGGGGTACGTTTCTTTAAGAAACTCCAAGATTGGAATCTTAAATCCGAAAGAATCCGAAAACAGATTTTGCGTTTCTTCACTAAACAGATCAATCCAAGATCTCTTGGATCATGGTGCGTCAAAGGAACCGAAGAATCCACTCTGGGCAAGGATTCTTCGGTTCCTTTGATACACCCTGATCCAGGTGATCTTGGATTCATCTGTTTAGTAAAGAAACGTATAATCCGTTTTCGGATTAAAAATTCAATCTTGGATTTTCTTAAAGAAGTGCACCCTAGAAATTTAGTAGTCCAATAGGGAGTGAAATTAGCCTCAGTTGGCATGTTGCGTTCCAAACTGAAATGTGCTATTCAACCATCGAGACCCATCGTTTTATACGAATATTCAAGATTATTCTCAAAATTATACAGAGGTGGTACCCAGTTTGTCTTCCAACACTTGGGTATAAAAATCCAAGATAAACTTTGTGGACTTGAATGAAAAAATGAGAAAACGGGAAAAAGGAAGAAATTATATAAACAAACAACGACACGCTAATTTATTTTTAAACAGACGCAATAGATTACACACAATAATTTCAAAAATAAAGCTTTTGGACTTAGGGTATGGCAGTGAGGAAAATCATGACAAATATCAGATCACATGTCAAAAAAATAGTACAGATTTTGGAAATAGCTTATTGAAAATTGTAGTGGGATTGGGTTTGGCTAATTTTATGCTAGGGTTTTCACTCCCGCCGACACCATTGTAGTATGTAGTCTACCACGCAGCCGTTTTTCGTGATGTCATGCAAGCCTTGCGTGACATCCCAAAAAACAGCTGTGTAGGAGACCAACACCCTGGGATCCTAATTTTTCCAAAAAAATTCCTTTTCTGGTGAAAAGTCAATGAAATGCGATTATTTCACCTCACTCATGTGCGTAAAATGGGGTTGACAGGCCTGCACGACTCTCAAGCGCGTGTTTTAGCCTTTTATAGTTTGGCTCTCACAAGTATATCTTTGAGCGAACGCCCTCTTTTGTATGAAACGAGGGGCGGATCCTTGTAGATTTCGCTCAGTAATGGTTGTTCTATTAAATGCCATTTTTTCATTAGGATTTGTTTTAGGTTTGGCACTGATGGTTGATATTGTGTGACAAAAGGCAAGATTCGTTTGTTTTCTCTCTGTTTTGGTTGGAGGGCTAGTTTCCTCTCTTCAAAGTTCACTTCAGAGAGGGTTGCTTGAATAAGATTCTCTGGGTAACCTCTCTCAATAAGGTGTGACTTGAAGGTTTTGATTTTCTCTTCAAATATTTTCTTAGAAGAGTTCGTTCTGAGAAGTCTTAAAGCCTCTCCTTTGATGAAACCTTATTGCTGTGGAGGAAAATGAAGGAGACAGTAATGGAGGTGTCTCTCATTTTATAAAGCAGCATTTATTAAAATAATTAGTTTATCTAAAACCAGTCAGCCTGCTGAAACTGATTCTATTTATTAAAGGTAACTGAAAAACCAAAAACAGGTGGCTTTTGTAACTTTTACATTTATGAATTGACTGAAGTTAATAATTTGTTTAAAATTGTCAAAGGTCTTCTGGGGGATTTGTGTGGATTCTGTGCCAAAATTTTATAGGCATAAATGTTTTAACACATTGTAACTGACCCCTTTTCTAATTGTTTAGAGCAAACGGAGATCAAGTTCAGGTGAATGTAGTAGTGACCTTGAACCTCGCCAAAAGAAAGCACTTAATGACAGTGTTGCAAGTTCTAGTGGTTCAAGTTGTGACAACAGTGATAACATGTCTGAAGAGGGAGAAACAGACAGTAAGGGCCAGTTGATTGTAAATTTTACTTTTTTATTCCATGACAAAAAACTAAGTTTTCCAGAGAATGACATTGTTCTTAATGTTCCCTTGATTGCTGTCTTCTCATGTTTTGTGCACACAAAAAACTCCTCTAAATCCTTTTCAAAATAAACTGTTTTAGGCACTGACTGGTGCATACATGTACTCCACTTACTTTGATAGTCTTTTTCTGTATTACCATTTCAGTGGGTATCCTCATGGTGGAATTTGGGGAAAAGAAAATTTGTGATGTGAAACTGCACAACCAGATTTTACCTGCTTGCCAATTTCTCAAAGTTTCAAGTGTGCGAGGAAAGCCTAAGCCAGTGGTTTCCAAGTTGCTTGCTCAAACTTTAATTCACAAGAATTATGTCTTAGTTAATTATCCAGCAAAGTATGGGAACTTAACATTGAGTGATATAGATCTTTCCTCTTAAAGAGATATCATAGAAGATGTGAAAGGATGGTTTGAATCAAACCTTTGTGTAGGTTAGCAAGATAGCTCAGCTGATAGCTCAGCTGATTAAGAATGTATGTCAAGTAAATGTGGACTTCTTCAGAGTCATTTAAATAGTAATTGCATGGATGGCTTGTTTTTAGTACTTGTTTGGACCACAAATGGACAGTTGAGTCAAGGACGGCTAAATGGACGAAGGGGCAGTAAGGGTGGACACAATTTTGTGCTACTTAATTGTAATTTGTTAAAAATTTTAATTCATAATTCTTGTTAAAAAATACTCAATGAATATGCCATAGTGTTGCATAATACTTAATAATCTTGTAACCAGTGATTTGCCCCTAGCCATTCACCCACACTGCACCACATGTTAATGAGTTTAAATTTTGATATTGAATTTGCTGTTTCTTGCAAACTTGTTTAATTTTAAAAGTTTGCCTGCTGTTACCATTCAGTGCAAACACGTTCGAAACTGAACATTTGATTGCATTTGCTAAGCCTGGCAAACTTGTTTGTAGCTGAAAGTGTACCTACAGTTACCATTAAGTGCAGACATGTTTAAAACTGAGTATTTGATCACATTTGCTATGCTTGGAAAACTTGTCTGAAGCTAAGTTTACCAACAGTTACCATTTAGAGCAAACATGTTCAAAACCAAACATTTGATTACATTTCGTATGCCTTGCAAACTTGTTTAAAGCTAAAAGTCTGCCTGCTGTTAGCATTCAGTGCAAACATGTTCAAAACTGAATGTTGGATCATGTTTGCTTTTCTTTGCACGTCTGGTTAAGACAGAAGCAAATCCATGTCAAAGAGAAACATTAATTGTTTGTTTACAGTATATGTAAACAAAGTGTAAATAATCAAAATTGCATGCATATTTGGTCCATAAGGAAAATCAACAAAAATTTAAAACTTTGTACTGCACTTTCTCCAAATGACAAATATGGAGCAAATGTGGCATTTATCATTGCTATGGATGGCAAATGTAATGCAATGGTGATCTTTGCTTACTAGTAAACTAAGGCATATCTGTAGAAATGTGGTATTTGCTATAGAACGTTTGAAAAGTGCATTTGTGAACGGAATAGATGAACACTCCCATTGGAGACCACCTCTTTAGAAAAGAAGATGTGCATGCGATCGTGGAAGTGCTTTGCTCTGGAGAAGGTTAAAGCAATCTTCAATTTTAGGGACGAGGAGGAAGTGAAGGCTCCAATGCAGTCCAACTCTCTGGTATGTCAGCTATCCCCTATGGAAAAGCAAATGCATCAGGGCTCACTGACCAACAGAGTTAGCAACCAACATGCAGAGCATTGTTGGTGGTGAGCAATGGCAAGGGAAGAGCAACCCATGAATTGAGGTAATTTGGTGGCCAGACATTAATACCAACCAGCCAGGAAGAAAACTTGTTCTCCGCTTGTACATGGTGAAAGTCACGTTGACAAATTGACAATCCTTGAAAAAAACAGTTTTGCTGCTAAATTAATCTATAATACAGCAACATAAAAATAATTGATTTATAAAAAAAATTGATAATAAGAATTAAAAGCAACAGATAAATTACATGTACATGTACTTTCTGGCTGTTTAATTTTTATCTTCAGAAAACATCATTTTGCTAATATTCTTTTAGCCAGTGGTAGATATATATTACAGCAGATTAATGGTTTGATTCTTGGTGATTGTTTTTTCAAAGTCTTTTTTTACATTATTATAAAAATTAAAATTAACCACAGGCAAGTAAATGCCCCAGTGGGTCAACTGCACCAGGTAACATTTACCCAAGGAAACACATATCTGTACGAACAAAAATAATCAAATATATGCTCTCGCTTTGACTGCATAATGGGCTATACTCTGTTGGAGAATTAGAGAATAACAAAAAGAACAACAAAAATAAATGGTATCCATATTACAATATGTTAAAAACCATTTGCTTACCTGGTTTCGTGAATGCGATGTCCCTGTCAATCATAAAATGGTCTTCTTGTGAATGACTAGCCTGTGTAGCAAGCGTTTCTGTGGGGTTCGGGAGCAAAGACTTACAGCACAAAAAATGGAGCGAGTAAAAGAGGGGGAGGGGGAGGGGAAGGAAGGAAGGAAGGAAATGCTTATAGACAAACCCCTGGATTTTGAAAACTGCCCACTTGGCCTTTCATGTCAGAGTGCGCACACTGAGATTTCGTGCTGTCATCGGCTGTCATAAATTAAGCAATAAAATCTTTGGCCTTCCGTAACGTACGTTAAATAAACTTTAACTTGTCAAAATATGTCTGAAACAAAGAGCACACGGTGGGAAAGGAGAAATCTCGATGAATTATAATTAAATTTGGTAATTTATAATCAAGCTATATTTCTACTCAATCCGTCTAAAAGGAAGGACTGCAAGGATGAAGTTTTAGCACAAATCTGCCAGAAAGTTAAAATGTGAGAAGTATTCAAGTTGCATTAGTAATCCTTGTTCTTGCAAGATTTGAAATCTTGGATCACTGTATTCATTCGTCCAGGAATCGATACAAGGTAAAATTAGCAAGTCAACTCCTACAAAGGCAACTCCAGTAAAGAAGTGTTTGCTGGAAACACCAGATCTGCAAATCAGTTTGAGTGTTATCGCCTGTAGCAAAAACAAACAACGAAAAGTCTTCTTGGAAAACTTTGGAATTTGGGCAGGAGAGGCTTCAAACATCTGAGAGGGAAAATAAAGATAATCTTCCCCTAGGCGGCCTTGAAGTCAAAGTTGTTTATAAAATGTCCTCATAAGAATTCCCCGTGACGAGACGACTAAATTTTTGGTAAGGCAAATATGTGACAAAAACTGGCATGCCGCAGCTAACACTATAACAAATCATTCAGAATTGTGTCCAGAGGTTCTAAATACTGTAAACAAAAATGCTTCTAATGAAATGTCAGAGTACCTACGACAACATGTTGGTATGTAACAATCCAAACAAAATCACTAGGTGTTCCCATGCAGTAGTGCAAATTGTCTGTCCCGTGGTTTATTATCTCGTGCTTGGCGCGTGTGGCATTCAAGAAAGTGATGTTAAAATTAAAGGAACAGCTGCAAATTGTGTCACACTTGCTTTTGCAATAATGTGCAGGCTTCGAAAAACCAACGCGTTGGCATTGCACTACAGGATTTCTACCATATGACTAAATCCTCGCTCAGCAAGAAGCCTTGCCAAAGTTACAATGCGTAGCTCCATATTTCCCCACCACCTCCATGGAAGAGATTTTTCCCAACACTGATACGCTTCTCAAGAAATTGCATTTAATTTTTGAAATTTTGTTCTTGTGATGCAATTTCAGATGCCTACTGCAGATTCCAGTAAAAAAATTGTTTTTTCTCCCTTTTCCCCCAAAAGACCTCCTCAGAGGTGATATTCCCCCATCAGGACTATTTAAAGTACTATATGAAAATCTTTATTGCTCAAAATTTGTGTGATTCTGTTAAGAATTAGAATCACCATTTTTGGGATTTTGCCCTTGGCAGCTGCGAGTTGGTTTTCGGCAATTAAAACACATTTTCGTAACATGGAATTCCTATAAAGTACAACAAACAAATGTTAGTGAAAAGCAGTATAGACTAAAAAACATAATTATGAAATTTTCCAAGTGCCAATTAGTATGCACACAGGTGTAACTGGTGTTGTTTACAAATCATACGGTGACAGCAAAGCCGGATACTGGCATTTCATTGTGACAAACTCCATCTTAGACTGTAAAAATAGCTATAATATAATCGTTATTTTGCATTCTTTTGCCTTATTCTTTTACCACCAATTCCGTATCCCTGAAATGGAGCTCTCTTTTTCCTTCATGGTTCTACTGCATTCCAAGCTGATAATTAAACATATTGAGTGAAATATGTTAACCAGGCTCAACGTAAAGTATTTTTTTGGTTGCATTTGTTGAAATCTAAAAATTATGATACACACTTAAATTGTTGTGGAAACAAAACACTTACAGGCCTCCCAACTGTTGCCTGCAATAATCAGAGACACCAATTAAAACAAGTTAATTGTATGAATTTGAAGAGTTCTTCTGTTGGAACCCATAACATGGCAGACTACACGGTGGCTTGTTGCTAGGCATTTTCCTCCCATAGCGTCCTTTTGGTCACGTGACCAAGCGGCCCTCCGAGGGTGTCGTTTGTTTGTGCTCAAAATAATGTTGCTTTCAATAGCTGCTCGTTGTTGGTAACGACAGCCAATATGATTATATTTAGCCATCATATAATAGCCCAACCTACCAACTACCGATTTTTAATAGTTCCAATCGCATATGTTTCTGCTAGAGATGGATTATGACATTTGTGAATTTGCGAATTTCTTTATATTTCCTTTTTGTAACCTCCCTAATATGAAATAAAAAAGCTTTATCGATGTCTTTTGTCTTTATTTATTCTTGCTTTGGGAGCAGAAAGCTATAAATTTGTTCGTCTTAAACCCAGAGTTTATTGGGTACTCGAAGCTTCTTGTTGGCCGCCATATTGGATTCATCACTGGCATCGACCTTTCATACAGCACAGCAATAAAAGGACCTTTTACTGGTGATTTTCGATATGGAACACAATCTCTCAGGCGTTGAAGAGAAAGAGAGGTAAAGAAAATAGTTTTGAGCACGGCTTTGACAGAATACCTGTCTTTACTTGGAGGCCATCTTTGATTTCAGAAAGACTCATGAATAAAAACGAATTTCTTTCTTGTTGTAGTCAAAAGCAGTCGTGTGGAAAAAGCAAAAAGTGCAGCAAGCCCAATGCTCACCGTGGATGCTGTGATTCAAAGAGAGTTTTTCATGAGTTTTGTAAAAGTTCAACTTTGCATGTAGCTTTGAAAAGGAAGGGTCAATTAAATGAAGAAAACAGGAAAATAGAAGAACTTCACACCAAAAGGCTCGTCTGGATGAAGTTGGTAAATATCACAGAGTGTTTTAAAAGGCCTTAAGTTTCTCCTTTTTAATATATTAAAATCAGGACTGATATTTATATCAATTTAATAATTTATTTCATCTTGCAAATAACTTCGGAATATTTGACTTTGTTTTCACAGACAAACAAGTGCAAAGCTCAGTAGCTCAAAAGGATGTGGCTGAAGGGGAACTTGAAAGGCTTGAAAGAAGTGTAGAAGAAAAGACACTCCAAGTTCAAAAGCAAGAGGAGAAAGTCAAGGAATTAAATGAGCAATACAAAAAATTTAAATCTTTACTTGAGCAGAAAGGGTTTTCTGTCAGTAGGAGACAAAATACTACTACTACTTATGAGATGGTTACAAATGTCAATTCTAGTACTAGATATAGAAGAAGACATGAAACCAAAAATGTCTTAGAATTTATACATGGGGGAAAAGAAGGATCACTCCATGGGGCTTGGGATTATGTGTCATCTACTGCTGACAATCAAACCATGGATAAGCTGATTTCAGGGCTCAAATGGGGAAAATATATCCAAGGCTTGTTTGACAAGACAATGAAGCACTATCAAAATTCAGAAGAGGCTTTGAAGCAAGCTGTGCTTATGAAGTACCAAAACTTTTTGTCTAGAAGAAAGTATGCCCTTGTCTGTAAAACTCAGTCCTCAGTTTTTGATCCCAATTCTGAACTCTGGGTGCCTCGCAACATGAAATGTTTAGGTCTGGACTTAAGAGTCCCATGTATAACTATTTCTGATAAGTGGGTGGAAAATTTTGTGAAGAGTCTTGACATTGGCCATGTCAATCAAATCCCCAATGCACCGGGTGTTTCTAGAACAATAACTGGGTTGGTATTTATGGTAATTGATTTGCACTTGAGACTTCCTCATTTGTCACGTAAACTCACTTGGTTCAATGAGAACACAAATCATTTTATATTTCAATTTTCTGATGATGGGGCTCCTGAGTCCAGCCAACTAACTATGTCAATAGGAAGTCTGACATGCTGGAACTTTGGGGATAGGGTAAGAAGTAGGAATTTCCAATATATTTTACACTGTGTCAGTTTGGGGGAAAAACATGAGATGCATGAAAGAAGCAACATACTGATGAAATGGAAATGTTAGAGGGTAATGTTTTTAATGTTTGTGACAGGTAATGTACTTTAGAGTTTCAGCCAAGTGCTGATATGAGCTGGCAGAGCTGGGCTAATAATGAATTAAATCAAGTTGCTACTTATCCTTCTCCTTATGCTGATGTTAGCAAAGGAAACATGTGTACCATGGGTGCTACAATTGGGTTGAGGGAAGAAGATTTATTTCAGCCATTTACTCTAGAAATCAGGAAATCTCATGTTAACAAGGTTGACAATTTCATGAATTCATTGCTGTCTAATTTGTCTGAGAAGAATCGCCATGCCAGAAAACTAAAGTTTATGGCAGAAAGTGGGATACGGCAGTTAGGTCCACCCCAGATTGGTATTTTTGCAGACCGACAGTGGCCAGAGCCTGTCCACTGTGAAATTTATGCATGGCAGCATTTATTAAACATCATTTACAGAGAGGCAGTACAGAGAGGTACATTTACAGAGTTTATTGATATCCTGACTGCCTCAGCTGTAGGACAGAGTACTCATCAGGGTACTGTCCCTGAGAAGCCGAGGGTTTTTGTTTCTCATGATGATGGAGCAGGAGAGAGATCCACTAAAGTTGATATTGTGAATGATTCTAACACAAAGTTTGTAAGTGGTCTAGGTAATGCAATATCAAGTTTCCAAAAGATAATTCCAGTGAGCTTGGTTGTGGGTTGGGATATTTAGCTTCTGTAGTTAAGGAACACTATAGTGATGAGGCCCAGAGGCATAACAAGCTCCCAGTACGGTTAATAGGAGATCAGGCCATTGCCTTGGCAAACTTCTCTTACAGGCTCATTGATAGCCTCAAAATTGTAGAGGAGTCCCCAGCACAGAAACTAAAAAGATTAGTCTTGGGCAAAATTGCCCAGTTTCTTAGAAATGCTGGTGCTTTATTCAACAAAATTGAAATTTGTGCTGTTGACCTTGGTCAGCTTAAGGAATTTTGCACTTTATATTTTAACCTGTATGTATTATTTTTTGAAATGGATGTAAATGTTACAGTTTGGTCAGTAGGATATGCCATACCATATCATGCAGCTAATTTGCATGAAAATTATAAAGTAGGTTATGGCATTATATCACTACAGGCAAAAGAGGCAAAGCACTCAGGGATAAAAAATGACTTGGACCTGACAAACAGATCTAATGCTGCATCTGATAAAGGTAAATGGTGGTAGGTTATGAGGGCTAACTATGTAAGAGCATTTTATTTGCTGGAACATCAGCCAATGCCAAATTCTTACATTTCTCATTACAAGTCTTGCCTTCCTTCTTCCTGATTCAACGAATCATTCGTTGA
>NC_138154.1:4434280-4451780 GCF_964199315.1 Orbicella franksi | reverse complement strand
AAAGTAAATAGAATTGGAACTTTTTAACATTCATTTTGCTGTTAGGACTCTTAAACAAGCCTGCAAGCCAAATCTCAGCAAAATCGGTGAGGTACCGTGGCTGCGACCTTTTTATATAGCTCGAAAATAACTGAGTATGACTCTTAACAGTTATAGCGACTCCAAGCCTGCCTGCCATCTACGTGAATCCTTCACATTCTTTTAGCTGGTGCATACTTTGCACGGCTCAATCCACTACAAAGCGTAGAATCCTTAAAGACCTAATGATCCAACAAAGGAAACCATCTTTAAACAGTCAGGTTCATTGTGACATTGTGAAACTGTTCCCATCGGGAATTACGTACCTGATATATCAAATACGCAATTAACAGACGGTCTCTACTTACCCTAAAGATGACCTAGTGTCGAAAATGTTCGGTGTTCTTTACTTTTTAACTTTTTTAGCCTTGTAAATAGAAATTATTTTTAAAAGCAAAGCAAATATTGTGGAAATCAATAATTTATTATATCAGTAAATAGAATTACAATATGGCACTAGTTGAATTTTCTTTTAAATTTATGAGTAGATCAAGTGTATTTATCATAAAGTTTTGTCAACCAGTTTATAATATTCATCATCTACCATATCTAGACGAAACTCATCAACTTCAAAAGCGAAACTTCTTACACACAAGGCCTTTTCTCTCATAAATTAAAAACAACTTCAATTTTAAGGTTGCAGAACTTAACACTCCCATGCCCATAGAAATGTTGAGAATGATTAAAAGAACCTTCAAAGATGCACTAAGTAAGCATACATGTAACTAAACAACACACCTTATTAACATAGTAATTAATTTTATTTAGCATCATTTAAACTCAGGCATATACATCAGTCACAGCTATTTTAACAATACCAATACAAAAGTAAAAAAAGCTAAGTAACTTAATCTACACTACCTTCAGTAAATAAGTGTGATGTCAAGGTCAACCTAAAGCAGGTAGTGTAAAAAATTCAAATAAAATGATAATAACAATACAAGTTAGATCACAAAATGTCCTGAAAGTAAAAAATAATGTGCCTTTGCAAAATACATTTATTTATGTTTGCTTTGAATCCTTTCCCTGTCAGGAGAAATATATATTCATTCTCTTTCATAATTTTAATACAATACCATGCAGGCAGATGTAGAGAATTTAAAAAACTAGCCAAGGGTATATAGTCTTGGCACTACACCAAATTTTCAGGACTAGTGAACTAATGAATGAAAGTTACTTAGTTATGAGGAAAACAGCTTTAAGCTCTTAGGAGTGGGAGGACTGGAACTGGATTTGCACTTGTTCACAGAAACAATAGTTAAGCCTTTTTTCCAAGAATCTTGTAAACTTTCAAGACACCAAACTGACAAATTTCTACCGATTCTATAGTTTTACTTAACCATATAAAGCCTCTCATAGGTCTGCTCTTTCATTAATCTGCAGAATGTGATATATTTGGTTCAGAGAAGAAAATTTATGAATGTGGAAGTCTTGAAAGTTCCTCTGGGAAGAAAGTGTCCTTTGTTAGAGTGACAAACATCTTCAATGAACTTACCAAAACTGTAGCTCAACTGAATAAAAGCAGTCTCCTTATAAAGAAAAGCAACATTCCTTGAAAACGTGTTATAGGCACTTCTCTCTGGTGACAAGGGAGGGAGATCCACCAAATTGCTATTGCAATTTCTCAACTGCAAGGAGCAACACTCAGTACATACTGCCCCACCTACTGGCAATTTTTGAAGGGGAAAAGGAAAATTATGAGTGCATCACAGAGGTTGTTTGATCCAGTTATTGAGGCGACACAAAAAGTCTTGGCTAACATATCCGAACTTAACTTAAAGGTCGATCTACCAAAAGGTGCAATTGCTTGTACCAAAGGAAATGAAAAACAAGTTTTAGAAAATGGGGGTGCAAAATCAGCCAGTGGAACTTCAGCAGCTTACCTTGAATTTCCGGAGTGACCATGGTAGTGAACGCTGTCTCTATTGCTAGAAGAAAAAATGGTTCAACACGTGAAGCATGAACTTTGCAAAGTTCTGATGGTAAAAAGATGGAGTGCTGTATTTCAAACTGTTGACTCAGTTTGGGAAGAGACTGGGAATTCATTGCAAGGTTTTTAGGCCTAAAAGATCCAAATGGCAAATACTCCTACAACTAATGTCACACAACAATTAAGGATCTTGAAAATGGCAAGCCACACACACCCTGGATTTTGCAGAGTAGCTCCAATGGCAATGGCTTGAAACAGTTTTCCCAACATAGCTTTGAATCATTGTCAACCGATAATGAAGATTTTGTGAATGGTGGTTCAGTCAAAACCAAAGTAAACCAATGTCATAACTGTGAGTGCAAGCCCATCTTCCAGGAATCTGGACATGTCATTGAGTCTGTATTATGCATGCCCCTCCACCCATCTCTTGGGCTTGGAAAGCCAACATTAGAAATTATTGAAAACAAAGCTATTGTTTTACACAAGACCATTAAAGAGGCAAATGGAGAGGCATGCCCAGAACTGGCAGAAGCACTCCAAAGAAACCTTGAGTGCCTTCAACAGCATCAGCAGATGGACAAAATTAATGAAGCCTGGAGCAGAGGATGTTCTTCAGTTGTTTTTAAACGAAACAGCACCATTCTATTAAAAGAAAGGCCAACGGTACCAAGTTCACTCCAACTGAAATATCTGAAAAATATGCAGTTTCAAAAATCTATATCCGTCTCAAGAAATGTACTGGCTCAAGAGGTTTAAAGGGAAATACAAAAGCTAAGCTACAATTAGCAAAAAGGATGATAAAACTAAAAGAAAGTTTTGTTGCACTCATAAGAACAATATATCACACTGTCACCAAAACTTTTAGGCACGGTTCTATGAACCCTGAACTACCTTTAGTTCTATTAATGGCTCCTACTGGTGTTGCTGCCATTAACATTGAGGGCACTACTCTAAATGCTGCTTTAGGTATCCCAAAGAGCTTGGGTTACATTCTATCTGATATGTCTGACCAAAGAAGGACACAAACAAGAATATCTTTATCAGAGCTAAAGCTAATCATAATAGATGAAATCTCTATAGTATCCAACATCACATTGCTTAAAGTGCATATGAAGTGAATTTTTCTTTGCGTTTTTCTGTTGCTTGTTATGTCTACTTTTCGAAACTGCCAAAAGGGAATAATGTTAAAGGGAAAAAATCTGACTTTTTGCCGCCCAAATTTCGAATTTGACAATTGAAAGTGGGTCCATCTTACACGCAGTCAAGACGATCATATTACAAGGTCCTGATGTAGGGAATTGTTCAGACAACTTGACCGTAATGGTGGACAAGGGGAAAACTAAGACAAGGGAAAATTATTGTGTGGCCGGTGGCCCCAATATGACTAATTGTGCAAATAATTTGCTGACTCCAGGAATTTCAATGCATTACTTCCCGAAAGACGAAACTTTACGGAAGAAGTGGACTGTATGTAAGTGCATTGCTCCTTTACTAAGGATTGTATTTCACAATATGCATTGCTAAGGCTAAGCTCGGTTTGCTGGGAAGAGAGCTAAACTGACACAAATCTCTGCCATAATTTGGCAACTCAGTTAATTGGCTGGTTATTGCAAGATCATCTCAAATTATTATAGAACTAGAAATGAGTACATTTTCCCAGCAAAGGTGAGGGCAAACACGCCTTACGTGACACTATGCACGTTATAATGTACCACTAAAGTGCGAGAAATTAGATAAGTAGCATGTTTGATAAGTGTAAAGTATTGTTTACTAGGGCAACTGTATTGTAATTAGTGTAAGTGTAGGTTTCTGTAATTTAATCATTGTAAGTAGTGTTAGTTTTTTTCTTTTTGATTAGTGTATCTTTGTATGTTGTTACCATCCCAGCCAGTCTTCAAAACAAAGACATCACCGAGATACTCGGTGAATTGGCCCAAGAGATCAATGAGAGCTGTATATCAAAATGTAACATCCCATTAAATTTTCTATGGGAGGGAGCCAAGCGGGCATTGCCTCGTAAATCGTTGTCCCCTGTAAACAAAGTTTCAGTTAAATTTACCGATGATGCTGGTGTAAGCGAAGGAGCAGTTGACATAAATATGTAAAAGTAGTCTCAATATCTAACTAAATTTTTCTCTCTGGTGCATCTTAGGACGAATCATCACAGACACTTGCAGACCAGACGTATAATCTGCTGATGAGGGAGGTCGACATACTGAGAAGGTAGGTGGAATCGTCCCAAGAGGCACTTGGCAAGAGTCAAGGAAAAAGTAAACAACTTAAACGTAAAGGTTAGGTTAAGCAAACAGTTTGATCACTTTTTTTGCACATTCTCACACAGTCAGGTCCAACACTGGACAGTAAATACACGTATGCTGAACAGAGGAAGAGTTGTATGAAGTCAACGATTTTATGCATGTTTTAGCTTTATTATGAACTTTGGTTATCGGACAACCACCACAATGACTGCATTTTGACTTTTGTTGCAGTGAATGCATTAACTAATAAAGTTCAGCAACTAGAAAGCCAATTGAAGATGGCTGAAAACATTGCATCTAATCTCATGGATAATTCCGCAAATGCTGATCTCGATGATGCCCCCCACTACTGGTGATCAGGAATATCAGGAGGAAGATGTTGATGACAATGAGACCATTTAAAAGGAGCCAGAACTGTTTTCCTCTGGTGGTGATGATCTGTTTGGTGAGTGATGAACAAACAGACACTGAGGATAATTTTACAGGAAAAAAGGCAAAAGGTAAAGTATTGCCTCAAAAAGTCACTAGAAGTTATTATTGTATCTACCATAAATCAAAGGAGACCTATTGTCAAACTCGTGGATTAAGTAATCTAGAGATGAAATATGTTGGTGAACTTGCAATTACCGGTGCATTTTTAAAGGCTGTTAAAACAAGCTGGGCTTGTACCACGCAAGGTCACACTTATCTCACAAAGCATAGGCTTTTTTCATTGGCTTTTGTTGCACAAATATTACAGAATAGCTAGGGTGGCAAAATTGTAGCTGAACAGAAAGTGGTAAAGGCTAAGGGTTCTTGGGTCACAGAGGACACTTGTGCCAAAGAAATCATAGAGTACTCTCTCCCCCCCCCCCCCCACACACACACACATACACCCAGATCTCGATATTGATGTTTGTCTACCTGCTGGGGAATTTTACAAGTATTCACATCGTACGAGCTTACAGACCTTTTTCATTGCATTTCACTCAAGGCTATAGGTAAGGTTTTTTATGAGACAGCACTTCTTTTCCAATGTAGAACTGCTTGTCTCTCTATATATATTGCATGTAAAGTACATCAAAATAAGTAGCCTCATTTGCAAGCATTTTCATTTTCCAAAAAATCTGTCCACCCATAAATATGTGCTCCTATGAGCTCAGAGGGGTTTCTTTCCCTTTGTTATCTTTTCAATCAGGAAGCAAAAGTGTAAACAGAAGACAAGGTAAAAATCATTTAAACTTATCAAAATCAAGTATTTGGGAATTTTTTCCCAAGTTTATGTGCATTTCACATCCCACTCAGAGTTCAGATCAATATACTATAAAATAAAGAACACAAGTATAGAGAACACAACTTTAATCTTAACTTAACTCGATGTCGGTTGAACGTGGACTACTCAATTGATTGAACGTTGGATCTCACAGGAGATCTAATCAGCCAAACGTGAAAAGTAAAACAATAATAAGTCAAAGACTACTGCAAGGCTGACAAAAGGTATATTCAAAACAACATTTCGGCTGGCCTCGGGTTTAGATGTTAGTAATTATAAAAAATGAAATTACAATATTATATAATGGTGTGGATGTTTGTCCTGGTTTCGCTCATTGAGAAGTGTTTGTTCCGCTCATATAAGTTCATTAAGGTCCTCAAATAAGACACATTCTCATCAAAGCTTACCACATTAGTAGGTCACTTTCCAGCAAACAAATGCTCATCATCATTATTCCAACAGAATTTAAAAACTGCCTTACACTTCCTTTTATAAGCAATATAAACTATACCTTTTAAATACTCAATATTACTCTTCTGCATTATTTATTCATTTAACTTGTTTATTTCGAATACTTTTGTTATTCACATTTTACTTCCTTTATTGCATTGTTTCTATTAATTGATGTGTCTTGTCTTTTATTTTTGAACGTGTCAGTGACCAACATGACAGCATATGCTTCTTTGGTCACTGAGCACATTTTGTTTTGGTTTTATTGTTATTATATTTTCCTTATTTTTAATTAATGAATTTTTTGTAATAGTGTGCGATAGTGAAATATGTCTGTAAATAGTGTCAATTAATAAAATCTGAAATCTGAATCATCTCCTGGTCATTTTGAACACCTGGATGAGTCAAATGCTCATGACATTCAGTGCTCAAGTTGGCCATAGTACTAATTCAAACATTCGAAGTCAACTCCACTTCAATTTAGCGAAACACCTAACATTAATGATCATGTAAAAGCATAGTTAATTGAGGGGACTGGTTATGAAGCCCCGCAAACATCAAAGGGACAAACAAAGATGCAAGATTTATGTTGGAAGGTCCACGACAGTGCACAAATTTTTGTTTCATGCTCATACACTATGCAGGAATTATGTAACCAACACATTTCTATTGATTGGTTCCTCAGTGCAGAGTAAACAACTATTGTGTTTTGTGCACCCTCAAGGCCAAAAAAGCGAACAAAAACATACAACAAAGAACTTTGTCAAGTTTCATAACCATTCCCCTCTATTCACTTTGGTAAAAGCTACAAAATCATCAATTTGGGCTGGCACGATGCATCCTTTCAGTAGTAACCGCGCAAACACGATAGCGAGGCTCGCGCTGACTGCACAGTTACTATTCCAATATGGCATCGGGCTCGGTTACTATTCCAACATGGCATCGGCCTCGGGCGCTCTCCTTCGGGCCAACTAATTATGAACAGTGTCTACACCTGAGTGAGTGAGTGAGTGATACATTTGCGTATCGGAGTCCCCGCAAGAAACACATTTCTACGCTTTGTGTATCCAGGAGTTTAAAAATGTATGTATATTGAACAGGGCTGTTTGCCAAAGTATTTGCCAGGACGTATGTTTAAAATGTGAACTGAGTTGTTGGTAACACTGAGGACTTAAAAGACACACATAATGAATAGTAAAACAACTTTGTGATTAATATTGTGCAGCCCTAAATATATAGTTTTCTCCCACATGAAGGTTGTTGTTTTCCACCCCTCCTCCCTCAGCAATTTTCAGTTAAATATGATATATATTGCCTCTGAAAATGGAGTTTCTAGACATGTTGTTTCATTTGGTGGGTTACCTTGGACCTTATTGTGTATTTTCCTAATACATATACATTGACTATATTTATAATTTTTTTCTTTTACATGCAGCATTCCTCTCTATAACCACCACAACCTAAGGACAGAGCTAAAACACATAGTGTTTTTATCAAAACTCCTGCTGTTGTTCCAGTTCTGCTACATTTGTCGGTCAGAAATTAAACCCATCGTGACGGCAACACAGAGTGGAACCGAGTTTGTTATAAAAACAGCTTGTAACAATCCTAGCTGTGGAAAAGATTACACCTGGAACAGCCTGCCTCTTTTGCCAGGGACCAGGACTGCTGCTGGCAACTTTCTTCTATGTATGGCCACTCTCTTTACTGGAGGTTCCAGCATATGGGCTTGTTGTGTGTATTGTTGAATACATTCTTCACCCACCAACGGGTGAGTTCATTTTAATGTTCTGGTATTCTTTTAAAATAAGCACCAAAAGTACTTAATCTGCAAACTGTGTGTGTGATGTTGTTACATGTACACACGAGCTCCTTTCTGGGTGGATTTCAATATTGTAACCACGCTGAATCCTGTAAAACATTTTTCCTATCATGTATCATTCTGCAGACATATCTATTTCAAAACAACTACTGAGTTGATCAATGATACATCATAATTACTTCTGTAAAGCTGTATTAAATTTCATAATGAAGACTAAAGAAATACAAATTTCCCATTTTCCTAAGATAATCTCTGTCTTGAGCTTTTTACAGCATTTAATTTATCACAAATCTATTAATTTTTTTAATTGAACCTATTTTTCATGAATCCATGTTACAGAATAAGCTGTTCCCCACCATCCACCTGTTCTGGAAGTAATAACAGGCAAATTTGCTGCCACAGCTGAAGGATCTTGGCATGATAACCATAGCAGGTGACGGGTGCCATGACAGCATGGGACACTGCGCTAAATATTGTGCTTACTCTGTTTTCTGCTGCATGTTACCTCGCATCATCCATTTTGCACTTGTTCAGGTATATTCAACAATTTAATTTTAATTTTTCAGATGTTTTCCACATTCCAGTGAATGTATTTTTTGAAAGACATGAGTAAACCAATTTTGAAACAGAAAAATATGGTGCAAAAAGTCTTTTCTGCATGTATGTGACAGTATGTATGTCATAGTTAAGTGTATTTTCAAACATTTGTCATAAGTTAATAAACAAACAAATTTATTTAGACCTTTGCTTACGTTAATTTGCAGAGGAATCAGGCAGTAAGCAGTCCTGCAATGGAATTTCTGGGGTTCCAGACATGCATGAATTTTCTCACTGGATGTGGTGTGGTCATTGGGACATTTATATCTGACAGATATATTCAAATTGCATGTCCTATGAAGAATGAAAAAAAGTATGAAAACTTTTTGTGTAGTACTTCCTTTTCAGTGACTGGTTATGCACAGTATTGTCGCCCTTTGAGAAATAGTTCTCTTATTAATTTTCTTTTTAACTGAAATGCTTAGAATAGTCTGTATGGTGCATCATGGGTACATAATCTGCCAGAGTTTTAATAAACGGCTTTGCTTTTAATTACTTAAAAATCTTGGCCAGTTGTGCAGCCTGGGCCACTAAGATTTATGATTTAAGATTTAACTAAGATTTATGAAAACTGGTCACTAATTAATAACTACTATTAATAATGGCTGTTGCTATTCAAAGATCAGAAAAGTCCTGTCCAAGATTGCTAAAGAAAAGGGAAATGAAGATCTCCAGCAATGGGTGAAGCTGTGTGAAAAGCACCTCTACTGGAGTGCAACTACCACCTCTAATGGTGACGGAAAAGTCATCTGGGCAAAGTTCAAGTCTTTTTTAAGTCACATTGTGAACAAACACTCTGGCCTTGATGACCCAAAATTCAATAAATGTGCTCATGGAGTGATTCCTGATAGGAAATGGCTGGATCCAGGTACAGTATTTTTTTTGGTAATATAGCTTATGCTTTGCATTACAAGCCTGGAGCACCACCCTAATTAAAATATAGTTACCTTTTTGGTGCTGTCCTATTTAAATATAATTGCCATCAGGTGACCCAGGGTTGTAATGTGAGGGAAGTGCTGTCAGATTAAAGAATACTATAGTTTTATTTCTTGCTAATTGAAGTTCTAATGTGTTTTTAATATAAACTGGGTTGAAAGTTTAACAACTGACAGGAATATCACTTGCAACTACACCTGTAAATTACTTTTAATAATGAACACTTAAAATAACAAGACTGAAACACAACTTCTGAATTCATTTCTTATCCTTTTATAACTAGACCATGCTGGATATGAGAAAATGAAGAAGGCTCTGACTGCAGAAAGTCTAAAAAAGGGTATAATGCAAGCTTCTGCATTGGTGCAGACAGACTGCCTTGAAGGTTTTCATTCAGTGCTTAACTTGTTTGCCCCAAAGCTGATTGCTTATTCCTACATTGGAATGTACTGCAGGTATTTCCATTTTACTATTTTCATTTTTTTCGTACATTCCTTTTTGGTTCTTCCAATATGTACTAGTTATATGTTCAATAATTATGACAAAAGTATGTTCTTTTTTGTTTGTTTTTTTTTGTTTATTTCTTTGCAGGCATATTCTAGCGGCTCTGCACTTTAATTACAACCTGCACAGAGATGACAAAGTTAATGAAGATGACAGTGTCCCCTTAAAACTGAGCTACCCGAAGTTTAAAAACGGCAAAGCAACTGTTAGAAGTCAAAAAGTTGAACAAAACTTTGGTAAACAAATTACTTTTATTACACTATATTTTAATAAACCTACCCGTATGGTTTTATGGCACTGAGTGCATTCAGTTCCAAATTCTCTTGCTCTTTTTTTTTTAGTCAAAAAGTCAATTTTGACAACAAAATAATATTGATTGCAATGACACAAATTTCATCAAATTCATCCTACAGGTTTTGCATTTCAACACACTCCAACTGTAAGAATTGATTTTTGCAAGCATTTGACTTTTTTATATGCTCTTTCTTATAATTTCCAACTGTGGTAGATTGTAAACAGTTGACACAACCTTCAATAGAACAAACACTGGCAAAGACAAAGCGGGTAAGAATTCCATAGCAACCATTTTTTAGTAAGCTCTGCCCATTTACATATGGACTTTCTTGTAGACTAAGTTGAAGAACTTTTCCAGTTCTTTCTGGGACTGAGCAAAGAACAACTTCAAGGTGCAGTCCAAGACTTGAAAGAGATGACACCAGAGCCAATGAATTCCATGCTGGTGGATAAGCAGCAGAGAGGAGGCCATTAGGAAGAGAGCAGAGAGGCTGAGCACGGTAACAAGAGATGTACCTCCCACAGCAGATCCTGAAGAAGGACATTCTGCAGAACCAGGTAGAGCAAGTGTCATGCTTCACTTTCTAGTAAAGGCAATCTTACGACAAGTCTTCCAGAGTTAATTAAAAATGAACAATATACACACAGATGATAACAATAGTTATTTGCTTCTTTAATCACAGTGGCAGATCAGTCAGAAGGGCAAAGCAGGGAGCAGTCTACAAGAGCTTGCCCACTATGTTCTGCTTGCAAAAACCCCGTGAGGACATAGGTTTATTGAAAACTGTCCAAAAAATAGAAAGGAGTAACAACATTTGTAAATGTGTGATCCCTAAAAATAAACATGTCACGCATATGTCATGTTTGAAATATGTCACACACGGTACAACCTTAGTCATGCCTTGCAAAACAAGTTAGCCTCTTTCCTGCATATAAATCTGCAAAAATAATTTGTATACTTTATGCTGTGTTGGTAGCATTGGAGTAGTACTGTAAAGAAGTTTTGCAACTGCATGCGGTAAGATTTCTGCACAGCTTCATACATTCCTTATGCATGCATACTAGTTCACATAAACAGTTAATACACGTATGAATATAGTTGAAACTTGTATGCATAACAAATGTATGGGGCTATGCGGAAATCTTATCCACCACATTCGCAGTCTGGTCACTACCAACAAGAAAAACAATTTCATATCGGTATAAAATAAAAGACAGGCCAAGAAGCTACATCCTATATTGTTCTGAAATCAGAAAAGTAAAGTGATTTGGTGGTCAGGTAGCAAAATGACCATAATTTTAAATATCTTTCAATCAACTAAATCTTCGACCTCAAACCCAGTGAGGGTCTTGTTGTCTTGAACTGGGAATTCCTTGTGTATTGTGGTATAGGCACATGCAGGGAGAGGGATCCTCCTCTTTCCCAGGTATCCGTACACCAGCCTCGGAAACTCTCTGTAAGCAACTGATTGGAGATATCTACACAACATGAAATAATTAGACAAATAAATAAATACACTCTCGATGCAAGTTTATTTCCAAGATAAAGATGGCACATATGGACCAAATAATTATTAAGGCACACTATCCTGATCTATACAAGTAAGTTAATATGTGTTGTAGTTAATTTTTATTCCCAGTTAAATTACAGTTCTGTATAGATAAAAGCTATAGCTGTGAAGGATTTGAGCTATAAAAACAAATGAAGAAATTAATAGTGGATTATCAGAACTTTCCTCAGAGCCAGTTTTCTTGTACCATTGTTTCTGGTGCGGTACTTTCCACCAGCCAGCTGTAGGCTCCACTTTTCTAGGCAGACAAGTCTAAAGTCAGGCTATTCTATGATGCAGTTTAATTCTTGGGTATCTTATAGGTCCTCCTTCACTAGGTCGCTTGTGAGTGCTTCGCAGCATCCTTCTAGCTCTTTGCAGCAGTAGCACTCACTGATGTTCACCAGAAGACCACAACTGCAGTTCCCACAAGTACACCTGAATGTGAAACAATCAATTCAAAGAATGTGAATGAATGTGATTTCAGTTTTACAGCTACTGAGGTAAGAAACCAACAAAGACATGCATAGAAGCACACAAGCTTCTAAGGTGAGAAACACGAATGTAAATAACTTAAAGCAGAATGAAGATAAAATCTAAACTTACCATTCTTCAACAAGTATGTGGTTTTCTAGACGTTTCTTTAACTCTCTCTCTAACTTTTGATTTTCTTGTTTCTTTTGGTAACGTGCAAGCCATTCTTCATATGCAAGTGCTTCATCCGTGTATGGCTTGAGCGAATCGTCTTCATTTTCATAGCTTCAACCGCTCGCTTCGACTTCTACGGCGTCAACTGCGACATTGTCAAATTCATCTTGACTGAATTCCACAGTATCCACAGTATTATCGCTTTCTGTGCCAGAGAACTCTTCTTCCATAGCAAACAAGTAAAATAGGAAGGATTTAAAGCATGGAGATCACTAAGGACATGCAGTAAAACTTACAATATCGTAAAAGACTCACACATAACCTATGTATTTATACGCACTAAAGGTGAACTAAAGGTCAAGTGAGGTTCCTGAACCTACGTCACAGACATCAGTCACATGGTCATTTTGAGCACATTACTCTTGTGATCAGCGGCATGGGTCAACCGCAAGGAAATGGAATTTTGAACTTCGTAAAAATCGGTTAAAAAATTGCGTTTTATCCAAATCGAAAAATTTTTTCACAGAAGTTCTTTAGGAAAATGTAGAATTAGATGAGTGAAAACATTTTTTGACATTATGGGCACTTTAATGTGGGTTTAAACTGGTTTGGAAGGACCCCAATGCCACCAGAGAAACAAATTTTGATTTATTTGTGGATGCTGGCTAATGGTAACAAGATGTCAAGACAAGTGGCCGATCGCTTCGATGTTACCATGAGTAGTTGTGGTAGAGTGCTGCGAAAAGTAAATACTGCCATCCTGTCAATGCTTCCACCATATCTCAAGTGGCCTAATGATGAGACTATACTATTTTTCTCCATTTTTTGTTAGTCATAATTAAGCTGTAAACAAACCCGTGTTTGTTTGTTTTTATCTGCTGTTGGTCTGTTTTCGACAGTGGTAATAACTGGAGCATGTCATAATTTTATCAGTGTTGCTTGAGTAAATTAATTACATTATCTTTTTTGCAATATTAAAAGGAATTACATCTATATATGGAAATTACTTAAAACTAATGTTCATTTGGGGTATTTTGCACTCGCGGAAACAAGAGAAATTTCACAAAGTTTTGAAGATGGGGTAATGCCTGGAACAATTGGAAAGTTCCTTCAATATTTGCTCATTTGACACTTTTTACCTCTTTACCAGGGAAGTGGGTCAGTCTAGGCTGAAGCCAATAACTATGTCCTTGTGAATTAAATCTAGTGATGAAATGGAAAGCGAGTTGGAGATCTTAATTTTAATATACTTTTGCAAACATTGGATTCAGCTGGGTGACCTAAAAATAGGTCCACAAAGCGTACTTGTGTGGGCTTAGATTTACTTTTATTCCATTCAGTTGGAAAGCTAGTTCTACATTCGGGAGTTAAAGTACTACAAGTGAATAGGCCATCACTAGGAAGATAAAGGAATAAATTTAAATGAATAAGGTAATATTAATTATTAGGTATCAACATAGTTAAGTTGTTATTAATTTTACTGAAGACTGTTTACAGATATCAAATTAACTTCTACATGTACTGTCAAGAGGGTGTCCTGCAATATCTAAGCCAGTTACACAATAACATCAGCAACTGAGAATTCGACAGTTGGTCCCAAATAGACACCTTCTCAATGGTGTTGATTTCACTGAAATTCTGAATACATTTTGTCATGACTGGAAAGAAATATTGACACATGGAATAAGAATAATCGATTTGCATACAGAATGTAGGTTCTTTTGTTGATTGCCAGCTTTAAGATGGTGCAAAATGTGGTAAAATGTTACTGTAAATGCAGTAAAACAATATAAAAAACATATTGTTCATACAATCTGCATGCTTCTTTTGATACATGTAGACCTTGTGATGTTAAAAGTATATGTTGATGATTGACTAGTAGTTTGCATAATAATTTCTGGATAGAAGAGTGCATCCATGTTTGTTTCTGGATTCAATAATAATCTTCAAGTGGCTGTTAACATACATTTGTGTAGTAAAGTCTACAAAAGCGTGACGAAGCGTGAAATATAATTTTAGAACAACATTGATTACACAATAACCGGTAATATGATCTTTGTATGATCCTTTGTTTAAGTAAGCGTGAAACTATTTGAGTACGTGTTGCAGAATATAGTTCGTGTTTTCCGTCTAAACATGTAGGAAGGCTAGTTCCTTCTAGCAACAGCTTTTAGCATAGGATTCTGCTCACTTAAACGCCTAGTTCCACAGGATTTACCTAAGTAATCACTCATATCTGTGAAATTGTGGTTATGTCGTAATTAAGTTGTTTATCCCAAATTATCCCAAAGGAAACTCCTTGTATCTTCTGTATTTTCTATCACGTATGAGTTAGCTACCATCATGTATATAAGAACGTTGATTCCAGCAATAAGGTAGATTCAGTTGATTGTACAGCAGTTGAGTGTGTTCCACTCTGCGAGAGTACTCCAATAAGCCAAGGGCGAGCCCAAGCATCACAACGGTTCAACTCTAATCAACCCTTGGCTGTGTTTTTCACTACACCGGTGGCAGCGGTGGGATCAGATCCAAGTCTTCGTGGAACCCGAAGTTTGGAAAGAAGCCTCAAGGATCAGCATGTTCAGCAATCCTTGGAGATAAGTAGTTCCCTTTGTTGATCAGCTGTTGGGTTAGCTGTTGTGGCAATTGAGTTTGTGGGAAATTTGCTGGGTAAACTTGCGGTTTATTGTGTAGCATTTGTGTTCAGTGTGTTTCCGGGTGCAATAGGTTTTTCGTAAGTGTAAATTATGGTGACTGAAGGTGAAAATACCACCCCTTCCAGTTCAGGCGCAGCAGCTGCTTTGTCACAGAATAGACCAAAAAGTTAAGCCTGAATCATTTGCAGCACTTGATAGCAAAGAGTAGGACTCGTGGCTTGTGCACTTTGAAGATTGTGCAGAAATTAACAAATGGAATCCAGCACGGAGAGCTCAGTTTCTTGCGGTCCGTATTTGGGGAGCAGCTCTGCTCCAGTTGCAGAGCATTCCGGCGACCGTGCGTGCGGATTGCAATGATCTCAAAGCAGCTCTTTGGTTAAAATTTGTCTCACAAGAATGAATTGAACTTCACAAGGCCAAGTTTTGAGCGTGGCGTCGAGAAAAAGACGAGAAGCTCTCGGATCTGTCAAGTTCTTTATGGAGGTTGGCCAGAAAAGTGTACCCCGAGGCAGCCAAAGAACTACAGGATAGCCTTGCAAAGGACCAATTCATTGATGCATTGGTGGACAGGGAGATACGGCTAAAGCTCCGAGAATCTGGTGGTAAGATGCTCGATGAAGTGGTTAGTCGCGCGTTGCAAATAGAGGCAATGTGCGACGCCGAATCGAGATGTGGCAAAGGTTGGTCGGTCAGACTTCTACAAGAACCACCACCATAGGAAAAGAACGAGCTTGTCAAGCTTACCAAGCAGAACACGGCTGCTATGAACCAGATGGTTGTGTGGTTTAACAACAACACCAATCGACCTCGAAGGATTGAAACGAAACAAAGCAAAGCGAAACGGTCAGACTGGGACTGCATGTGGGTCGCACAAGGGACCTTCGGTTGCAGCTTTGTTTCAAGTGCCATAAAAAGGGTCATTTTATGGCAGATTGTAAACAAACTTCTACCGGGTTGGGAAACTGGTCGTGATTGAGGCTGCGGGTCAAGAGTCAGTCAGGAAATTTGGTGAGACCCCAAAAGTTAAAGAAAATGAAAAGAGTGATGTCCGTATTCACAGTGTTTCTTGTGACACTGCAGTTTATGTGCCTGCTTGGGTTGGGGGGCAACCTGTTGATATGTTGGTGGATACTGGTTCAGCAGTAACGCTTGTTCATTTTCGTGTATTACAAAAAGCAAAAACTGACTTTAAATTGGGACTGGTTACTGAACCAGTGGTGTCTGCTAATGGCCAACCACTAGACATTAAGAGAAAATGTGTGTTGGAAATTTTTCTTGGTGGGGTGACTGTCTTTCGTCCGGTGTTGGTGGCCGCAGACATAACACAAGATTGCTTGCTTGGGAATGACTACCTGGGCAAGCATAATTGAAAAATTGGTTTTAATACCAAAATGATTCAAATTGGCAGAGAGTTTGTGGGCCTTAAAGGGAAAAGCGAGTTGTCAAAAGTTTTCAGGATAAGTTTGGCAGAAACTGTTGTGGTTCCCGGTCGTCATGAGATGGTATTGCCAGCTAAGTTTAAGAGGGCTGAGTGTGGTGATGGTGTACTAGGGTTAGTTGAACCATCTCCTGGTTTTGCCGAACAACATGATCTCTTGTTGGCCCGAGTGGTGGCGCAGCCTAAGTAAAACATGGTGCCAGTCCATGTCATCAACCTGTCACCTACTCCTGTGACCCTCTACCAGAACATCTCTGTTGGTACCTTCAGCCAGTTGGAAGATAGTGCATTGGGACCAGTAAGCTGCAACCGACTTGCAACAAAGAAGACCCGGAGGCAGACAAGACTGTTAGCGTCCAAGCAGTTTGACCTGGACACCATGAACCTGACCAGCACGCAGAAGAACAAACTCGCAAACCCCCTGGACGAGTTCTCAGATATCTTCTTGTCTGGCCCAGAAGACCTTGGACGTACCAGTATCGTTAAGCACCAGATAGACACTGGAAGCCACCCTCCAATAAAGCAATCACTGAGACGAGTACCAATGCACCAGCAGGAAACCATGCACAAACACGTTGAAATGTTGCAGCACGGGTAGTGCAACCATCCACCAGTTCATGGGCCTCACCTATTGTCTTGGTGAAGATGAAAGATGGTACCACCCATTTCTGCATGGACTATCGGAAGCTGAACAACATGACCAGGAAGGATGCTTACCCCCTGCCGCACATAATCGAGACTCTTGATGCCCTATCCAGTGCAAAAGTTTTAACTACCCTGGACTTGGCAAGAGGTTATTGGCAGGTTGAGATGAGCGCCGCTAACTGCAACAAGATAGCATTTGCGACCTGCCATGGCCTCTTCGAATTCCAGGTAATGCCTTTTGGTCTCTGCAATGCGCCAGAAACGTTCCAGAGACTTATGGAGTTCGTCTGGTGTACCTGGACGACGTCATCGTGTATGGTCAAGACTTCGACGAACACTTCGAATGGTTGGCAGAAGTGTTCAGGCGGTTCTGCCAGGCAGGTCTTAAGCCGAAACCATCAAAGTGTTGCCTGTTATGACCCAGGGTGCCGTACCTTGGTC
>NC_138154.1:4419280-4426780 GCF_964199315.1 Orbicella franksi | reverse complement strand
GATTTACATTGTTTAAACTTGATAAGTTATTGATGAGTGAGAAAATTAATTGAAAAAGCTTCTGGAAGTGAATTTTTAAGAGACATATATTGGGCATTGTTTGATGTCAAGAGTAAGAATGATGAATAATGTATTAAATTGCATTACATTGCATTGAATGTACATTCTGGCAAAAACTGAAACTATTCCTGGAATATTAGTTAACCTCATTGTAACAGTTAATGGCTAATTCACATTTCTTGTGCAGAATTAATATCTTGTAGAACTGTATGGGCTCGATCCAATATACATATTATGAGAACAGTGTCTTCTTTGTTATTATAAATTAAAACAATAATCAAGTAAACATAATTTGCAACACACTGCTTACCAACGTTCACCAAAGTGCTTCTGTCAGTTCCTTGACTTGTGGCCAGCAGACACAGTGGTTGTTGGATTAGTGTTATTAAATACTGCAGGGCCTGGATTGTTCTCCACATCATTCACTTCCTTTGACAAGCAATGGGATGTAGACAAAATGTAGCCCATCATTTCTGTTCATGTCCAGAATTTCAATGTTGTCAAGTAAAACACATTTAGCTAAGACATGGTAAGAATCCATCCTCACTAAACATGTGATAAGGCATCCGCCGCTTCCTCGACCGGTATTGTTCAATTGATGTCCCCATACTCACAGTTAATATTGTCATGTAGTTAAGAAACAGCTCCAGTACATGTAAGTTCAGCAGTTTGACTGCATTCACAGCTGTTCAAAATGACTGCATAGTACAAGAACATGTATACGATTTACATGATAACAGTAGAGTCCAATAACTAACACTCATTTGTGTAAAGAAGGTGAGTGCTTGCGAAAGCCAATACTTCTCCTGTACAATCCACACTAAACACGAGCCGAGCCTGGATAAGATAATGGCTTTCATGAGCAAAACAAATCTTGTATCGCTGAAGAAATTTTCTCATGAAGATCTAAGTGAAATAACAAAGAGTACAATCTTCGTATTTGCACACCCCGAAAAACAAAATAGAAAAAGAGGCACTTGCAACTACCAGTGATTCCAGTAGTGAATTTGAAGATCTACAGACAGGGATGAACCAGAAGGCTACCTCAAGCAGTGGAAGTTTGGGCCAGAATTGTGGCAAGATGTAGTATTACAGGAAGTCAAGGAGGTAATTACCTTCAACAATAGATGGGATGTCAGCATTCGAACTTGCCAATGTAGAAAAGGAGGTGCATAATACCCTCAAGGACAGGACAAGGTGGAAAAAAACTGCCCCACAAAATGGAAAGGGCACATGCAAGTTTGCTACACAGACTGGAGGAGGTTTTGAAAGTTTTTCATCAAGGAAACCACACTTGCCAGCCCATAGTAAAAACAACCGGAAATGTACAGATAATAAAAGAACCCATTCAAAAATAATCCTAACATCAAACCTTCTGAGATCCAGCCGACAATTGTTCTGTCTGCTTTTCAAAATCAGATGGACTGGCAAACAGTTGAAAAAGAGGCTGCCTCGGTAATGAATAGAAAACAAATATTGAACAAAAAGCAAAAAATTAGAGGAGAAACTGAACCGCACGGTGACAACTTTGAGGCCATTGTTATTTTAAAAGAGTATTATGATGAAAAAGACAAACTTTATGTGCTCAAAATAAATGACAGACGTGGAAACCCTGACCAACCATCATTTGTGTTAGAAAGCAGTGAGGCAAAGATGAAGCTGGCTGTTCCTATGGACGACGAAAAGGACGATTTTTTAACGGAAGAATTTTGTTTCTTTGATGGCAAACACAATAGGTGTCGAGGCTTCATTACATTAACATACCCTGTGTTTCGCGGGAAAAAAATTAAAAACCTAGCGCTCGTCAAAAATTATATTTTTTCACCAGAAAGTTAGCTCGGAACATATACATATTTATATTCGTTTGAATTGTCGATGCAATGACCTTTTCGGGATATTTTTTCCTTCGGGGTCAACAAAATCCTCCGATTACAAAATCACGCCGAACCCACACGGTGCAAAAAAAATCTCTTCAAAACCCTGACTTCGAAGCGATATATCACTTTAGTGTTAATAGCTACCACACATCGGTAGAACGTAAATCTATTCCTTAACAATCCAGCTTTATCGTGTTAAAATTTCAGCAAAATCGAACGAAACCCGAATTAATTAGAATTTTTTTGCGACCTCACTTCCCAGACTTGACCTAACAAAGGACGCTACGGTCGCCCATAGCAACCGAAAAACACGGACATAACAAAGCTGATGTTTCAGCAAAAAAACTCCAGAATTATCACCTGAGAGCTTAAACTTGAATGGGAACATCTTTTTCGAACTTTTTTCAACTGATTTAGATGAAAGAATGGCCTCGGCAGGCTACAAAACAGACCAAGAGAAAAAACAGAACAGGAGAGCATAACAAGCCGATAACATTTCCCCGCATGGCTTTCGGCACGAAAACGAAAATACAGCTTACTTCTGGATAAATTCAGCCTTAGAAGCCAGCAACTGGTCCCAAATTACTTTCTGTATCCTTACAAATGTCCTGACTTCCATCTCCGAAAGATTTTGCCCCAATTTTGAGCAAATAAACATTTCGCCAACACCGACCACCATTACGTTGGCTTGCATACTAAATTAGCTAACTTGACAAACTCTCACGAGGGGGGGAATGACGAAAAGAGCTGAAAAATGGCCTGTTATTGGCTAATGATGAGATCATCCCACTGTCCAAATTTGGTGAGAATCAAAAGTAACGCCAATTTTCTGTCGCGTTTTCAATCTATGGTCACTGGAGTGACCAAAATCGATACTGTGGTCTGGATTGCATTAACAGCGTGTGTCTACCACCCTCTACTCCAGAAGCAAATACCGCTAGCTATCATGGGGGCAGAGAAAGAAACCACAGAAAACGAGGAACTGTTTTGGAAACTTTTCAACAAGACCATATCCAAAGCATCCAATGGCAACTGTAAGAGTTTTGATCCAATCGGTTGGTCACAGATATGGCAGGCACCATCCTCTCTGGAATTGTGAATGTATTTGGAGTTGACGCCAAAAACAAAATTAAATCTTGCAAGTTTCATTTTAAAGATTTGCGAAACAAAAAGGCACAAAAGGCTTGACACTCACAGCGCTAAAGTATTTAAGACCCTGTGTGATGAACTATTGCGCTCCACAACAGTAGCTGCTTATGAAGCAGCAAAGTGGCAGTTACACGTGTTCATTGCTGATCAGGCCGATAGCAACGACAGCCTTTGTATTGATCTGAAGTCTTTTCATTGTCCAAAAATGCAGCGCAAAAATTCAAAAAGACAAAACAGCCTATGGCAAGTGGCTAACAATGCCAGTACACACATCACAAATACCATGCCAACCATGCACACAGCGGCATACCAGCAGGTCCAAACACAACAGCAGTACCAACATCTGTTTCAGCAGTTACCTTATCCAAAGCAAAGTGTGGTCTACAACCCAACCAGTCCTGTGTTGCAACTGATGCCCAACTGTTCATACAATGAACTGCACCGAACGGGTTCAGTTGGCCAAATGCACATGCCAGGTACCCAAATGCAGCCTTTAGCTCCTCCACCAGCATCACCGCAAGTCATGTGGCATTCTGGTATGTCTACCAACAAGTATGAATTTGTCCTACTATTTAGCCTCTTCTGGTCTAGAGGTACGACTGTATTAGACATTTACAAGATAAGTAACTAGGAAATTGTTATTATTTTTTCGTTTTGTTGCAGTGGGACATTGTAAATTGAAATCAGCTTGACATCAGTAACAAGGTCTGTCACAGAGTTGTCACACGACTTTCAATCATGTTTGTTTTTCTTGAGAATGGCAAAAAATGTGTGATTTTTCCCTATTTTTTTAGGAAGTCCATTAAGAATTTGACAAAACGCAACAGAATGAAAGGCAAGCTCAAGTTCATTTATGATTAGTACTAACTGTAAACTATACATGTACACTAAAATGGCTACAGTTACACCCTGCTCTAGAGCTTCCAATAAAGATCAAAACAACTAAAATGACTAAAAGTAGAATGACACATGGTTCATCGCCCACAATGCCGCGACACATCCGGGTTTTTTTTTGTGACCTCTGCACGTAAATTCAAACTGAATAATTATCCCAGCTGTCCAGACAATAAGAAAAATGACCGACATCTACAAACAGTATGTATATTTTGCACGATTACGAGCCTATTAGTCAAGTTTAGAAAAGTTTGCATATAGCTCTTGAAGATGACACATCAGTAGAAAATACGAGACATTTTCTGAGATTTTACTGCAATTAGAACTAGTTGCAAATTTTATTTCAATTTGGTCCATTTCAAGGAATTTTTGGTATGAGAGTAAACTACAAAGCTAAATTTTTCTTTGCTCAAATGCTTGACCAAAAAGTTTGCATATGGCTTTGACCGTTTGTTGCTTGAGATGGCTTTATGCCCAGTTTCAAATGAAACTGATGATTCAAAGTGGTCACAAACTCCAACTTTAGATTTTTTCCACCAAAGTTCTTGCTTTCCCTCTCCTTAGAAACTCCCACGGGAATAGAACAAACCTATTTTGAATCTCCCACTAGAATTTAAATGTAGTCGAAGCTCTGCCTCTGCAAACAATAGAACCCCTTTGGGACTATTACACATTGAGACTAAGCAACAAAACAGCAGTTTAAAGGCTAATAAAAGATGAATAAAAGAGAAAGTGCCAACTCCTACAGCCCGAGCAGTTTGTATACCTTTAACATAGAGTTGAAGAAAGAATCAGTGCTGTGCAATTATTATTTAAAATACCCTTTAGTGATAATTGCATCTGCTAAAAAGAGATTTTTCTCACAAGTGTACCGAAAAGGCGGTATTGTGTAGCCATTGACAACCTACACACAAACTGTCTCAAAAGAGCAAGAAATGCAGAAGGTTGATCAGGAGCTCTTTTTAGAGCTCATTGAATCCCCAATCAACCCTGCTTTCTTACACATATCCACACCGCTAAAACACTGCAACCCGATGTTTTATTTGCACATTAACGGAGAAGCTCTGTGGCAATGGAGTGCCATCGAGAAACCTGAGCAGATGTTCCAGGTGCTCCAGGATAACTTGCTGCCACTTGGATACAGATTATCTTCCCCTTACAGATCTTGTGTTGGGATCCTCGTCTATGGCAAGGTGAATTACCCTACCAAAAAGGTTCCAAACGTTACCAACAACAGAAGCCGCCACGCTCTGCGATTAAACTACTGGTGTACGATTGCCCTCAACCCAGATGATATCAACCAAGGGCCTGAGGAGATCGTCACTAGCCTAAAAGAAATGGAACAGGAACTGGTTTGGCTCAGGCTGGCTTAAGGCGGACTGTTGTTCATTTATGACCAACACGATAAAGAAAGTATACTGTGTTTATTTCCCTTTTCTCTTTATCATCCCGCATCGATGTCATTTTTTTTGGCATACTGAACCTACTATGATAAGAGCGAGTTCAGCAGTGCTAGGAGAGAGGCCGTGAAAAACATAACCACAACGTGCGCAGTAGCCATTCAAATGATGAGTCAATTTTTAGCATACCTTCACTTGCATGTGACAAATTCTCTGCCCTTGCTTGATTCTTACAAGCTAGCAACAGCTGCTTTTCGGGGGGCAGGGAGTAAAATTTATTTCTGCAAAGCATAAATTCTTGTTTGTTATCGCTTTTCAAACGCGCATGGTGAAGCTACTCTTTGTGTTTGTCTGGATTTGTGACTCAAGCTCGCAAGCCAACAGATACTGAAACGCCAGATTTTCTGGAAATTTAATTCTAACAAAGTGCAAGAAAGAATTGCTAGCTGTCCTCCCAAGGCAGCAAGTGATGCTTTGTGATCATCTTAACCGCTTTTAAGAACCGCTTTTTTTTTACTATGGCTAATTAGAATGCTATTGTCCACTTTATCACACCCTGAAATTTACTTCACACTCCCAACCATTTCATTGACAGCAGTGGAATCACAAAGAGACTCGAAGTACTCCCAAAGCTAAGTCTGTTGACCAATCACAGTCAACTACAATCCCGGACAAAAAAGTTGGGACAACAAACGAGTTCTCCCCTCCCCCCACTTACAATGTTGATAATCGGGTGATTTTTTCCCTTTTTGTTGGAAAAACGCGACATTTTCCAACATTGATTAGGGGGGATGGGGGATACGTGATCTAGCTCAAGTGTCCCAACTACTTTTGGCCGGGATTGTCTGAAAGAGATATGCGAGGAATTTTTGAGAGAATATGTGACGCCAGTGATAGAGATAAGGGTGATTGTCACGGTATTTTAAAATTAGATTTCGGGTTAACTATGCACTGTTTCTTTCTGGAAATTGAAAACAATTCTTCTACGTTAATCTAGTCTTAGTGATAAAGTAGAGGATTATAAATACGTCGTAACTGGTAGCTATAGTAAATCAACATTTGCTTCAAACAAAATGGTCTTTAAGGGAAGAATCGATTGTGATGCTAGAGCTCGTGTCTATTGTTTAAGTCCTGTTCGAGGACTTTCAGTGCATAAAGTGGCAGATCTTTGTGGCGTTTCACGTAGTAGTGTTTTCAGAATCGCTTAAGAAGGTGGTGTAAACAAGCGTTCTCTAAGGCCAGCATCAAGAAAAGGGCGTCCAAGAAAGCTTACTGAGAGACAGAAGCGTTTAATTACCAGGAGCATTGTAACGCTAAGAGCCGAGGAAGGGAACTTTTCTGCTGCGCGCATCATGGAACAAGCAGGAATCGACAAGTCTGAAGTCTCGGTAAGGACAGTCACCAGATTCTTAAATGATAAAGGTTATTACTATCTACAAGCACGAAAGAAAGGACTCCTAAAGAGAGAGGATCTGAAAACAAGGTTGTCTTTTGCTAAATGGTGCAAGAAAGATTTACCTGAGAATTTTTGGACTGAGCATTTATCGTTCTTTTTGGACGGAACTGGATTTGCCCACAAATCAAATCCCTGTGAACAAGCTCGCGCAACAAAGGGGAGGACATGGAGAAAGATATCAGAGGGACTTGCCTTGGGTTGTACATCCAAGGGACGAAAAGAGGGAACTGGCGGCAAAGTGTTAAAACTCATGGTGGCCATCAGTTACGGAAAAGGTGTGATTATTTGTGAGCCCTACGAGAAAATGACTGGTGTGTACTTTTCCAATTTCATTGACAGAAACTTTAATACTATGTTTCAGACAGCAGACAAAGGAAATAGTCTAATTTGGGTACAAGACGGTGACCCATCGCAAAACTCAGCACTCGCAAAAAGTGCAATGTCACGGGCTGATTCAACTCTGTTGAAACTGCCACCACGAAGCCCAGACTTACATCCTATAGAAAATCTGTTTCATATTGCCTCCAGCAAACTGAAAGAGCAGGCTGTATCACAGAACATTACAAAAGAGTCTTTTGAGCAATTCAAACAAACAGCAGTGAACACAATGTACTCAATACGGATTGAAACTATCAACAATTTAATCAGATCAATGAATGCACGG